>NW_018397269.1:4210991-4243281 GCF_002168275.2 Theobroma umbraticum
AAGAAAGAAATAAATGTTGTTACATGCCATGCATATCAAGTAAAATGTTGTTACATGCAATGCATATCAAGTAAAATGTTATTACACGCCATGCATATTAAGTAAAATGTTGTTACACACAATGCATAACAAGTCAAATGTTGTTACACGCCATACATAACAAGTCAAATGTTGTTACATGCCATGTATATCAAGTCAAATGTTGTTACACGCAATGCATAACAAGTCAATGTTGTTACACGCCATGCATAACAAGTCAAATGTTGTTACACGCCAACTCTAACACGTCAATCAATAAAATACAATATGTAGTGAAATGCCAACCATGGCATGTGACATGCCAATCAGTGTAACTAGTGACTCGTTACACAAATTGCCCTACCAATGTCGTGACACGATAAAAACCCTAAAAACCAGCCAACCCACTACACGCCATATTAAATGTTATAGTTCGTGTTACACGATATGTAGATGCGAATCCCCTTCAAAACTTTAGTACGACCATAAACTAGGAAGAAAACAGTTTATACTAAACATAACAATTCCAAAAAGGCAAAAACACGAACATATCAAACAAACCCAGTAAAAAATTATAGAACAGAAGAAAGTTTTAATTTCAGATTGACTAACCTCTTCACTGATAACTTACATTGTTGCTCTCGGCTCGTTAAGCTTTCAAAGAACGAAGTCGGACTCTCTAGTACCTTTGGGAATGACGAATGAATCAAACCTTCTAAGAACACTTCACACAAATGTTTGCGAATTCTAAAAAATATTTAATTTAAAATGAGATGGCCTTATAATATTCATTTATTCATTACATGGATTCAATTGAAGTCCAGTTGGTTTCCTCATTATTTGCTAGCTTTTTTTTCTTTCATTTTCAAACCATGTCGTGTCACATGTTGAAGTCACGTCATCTGACACACTCTAAACCCTAGCATGTCATAGATTCCCTCCATGGTATGTCACCAACCCTGAACGCTGGCGTGTCACAGATTTCTTCCATGGCGTGTCAAACTTTGAACCCTGGTGTGTCACAGATTCCCTCCGTGGTGTGTCACAAACTCTGAACCCTAGCGTGTCATAAACCCTGAACCCTAGTGTGTCACAGAGTCCCTCAATGGTGTGTCACAAATTCCCTCCATGGCATGTCAAACTCTGAACTATATCGTGTCAAACTCTGAACTATATCGTGTCAAACTCTGAACTATGACATGTCACAGATTCCCTCCATGGCGTGTCACAAACTCTGAACCCTCCCTTGTCACAGATTCCCTCTATGACATATCACAAATTTCAAACCCTACCCTATGACAGCCGTGTCACATATGCTCACCATGGCATGCCACATTCTTTCACCATGTCATATCACATTTTCCCTCAGAGTCTTGTCACATATTCTCACCCTGTCATCTCACATATTCCCTCCATGGCATGTTACAAACTCTAAACAATGTCGTGTTATAACCTGTCACACATTCCCACCATGCCGTTTAATACCACATTTTCTGGTGTGCGACATATTCTCACAATGTCATCTCACATATTCCCACTGACTCATGTCACAAACTCTAAACCCTGCCGTGCCACAACCATCTTACATATGGTTTGCTATAGCACGACCATTTCATGCTTTGGATTCACATCTTTCTCCTTTTAATTCACCATCGTATCACGGATTTCTGATTGCACATCATTCTCGAAGCTTTCGATTCATGAAGACCTGTTCCTCGATCGGTATAATATTTCTCTTCTCGTATTATTTGAATGCCATGTCCGAAATATCTGAAAAACCTTCTCATGCAACATTATTTTGCTTTGCACAATTTTCGCTAAAAAAATAGATGTTTTGCACAAAATTAGATGTTCATAAATTATTTGCATATTGATCTATTTATTTTCTCATTTTTCATGTGTTTGATGGTGCGCGTCAACGTAGATGTCTCATTAAGGGTATTTTTGTCTCAAAATCTATTATGGTAACTAAAAACAATTAAAATTATCTGGAGGCTTATTTCCAAAAACACTTTATTTTTTAAGGCTAAAAAAAAATCTCCCTTTATTTGAATTAATTTTTTATCTTTATCATCCCAATCTTTTCTAGCCTTAACTACCATTTTGCCATCTATCTCTTTACTTGGAACTTATGCACCATCTAATATGACATTCCAAACATTTAAGTCCATAGATTGAATAAACATTTCCATACATTTCTTCCAATAAGAATAGTTTGTAAATACAAAAAAGGATGGCCTTTGAATAGATTGCCTTTCACCAAATATAGTAACTGTCACTTCCATTTTTGTCAATTTGAGTTTTTACAAAGGATCTCTCAAAGGCAAGTAGACCTATGAAATTTGAGTCCAAGCTTTGATATCAATTGTTAGCGTAGAAGTCTCAAAGTGAAATACACTAAGAGGGTAAATTAGTATTTATAAAATTTCTTTGAAATACTAGTTATCAAGATCAAAATTTTTCACTTAAAAATATTTTCTAGCATCGAAAACAATTTTGAATAATAAATCACTTAAGCAAAAAAGCAATATATCAAAATAAATATTTTTCCTAAGCTAAATATTAGTTATGAAAGGTAAAAGAAGAAATATTTTTGTAAGTGTAAAATAATAAATCAATATAAAAATATTTTCCCAAGTTAAATATAAACTACAATTAATAATGTGGAAAATTAAAACAAACACAAGAAATTTATAGTGGTTCGGCTTTTTCGATATTACATCCACTCCTTTGGTAACCAAGGAATTTCAATCCTCTTTCAAGGATTCTTGCATTTTAACGAGAAGCGATAACCCTTACATAACCCACAAATGAATTCTAGTTTTTTTATGGGATCAAGCAATAACCCTTATAACGACTTTTACATGGGATCAAGCGATACCTTTTACATAATCCACAAAAGCATTCTTGCTTTTTCAAGAAATGAAGCGATAACTCACACAATCCATAAAAGGGATTCTTGCTTTTTAAATGGGAAGTGATAACCCTTACAAGATAGATTTTCAAGGTTAAGCTAAAACCTTTTTTAAGTTGTGTGTACAAAGGAGTAATAGTAAAGATTTGCCTCACAAAGGTTGGATGTTAGAGATTTTAGCTTGGGTGTAGTGAAAGAAGAAAAATCAACTTGAATGAAGCGAGGATTCAACTGTGAAAGCTTAATGGAAGACTAAAAAGATGCTAGAGAGTGAAGATGAGCTTTTGCGTAGTCTCTTTAGGGTTTGAAGCTTTGGTTCACGTCTTTTGTTACTTCAAAATGGCTCAAATGTGTCTATTTATAGTTAGGGTAATGTTTAGAGTCATCAAACAAAAGTTTGAATCAAATTTGATCTTTGTTGAAGTTTAAGGGTCATCTACAACATTCTTAGAGTTGACTATGTTCTTCAAATTTCACAAATTAGGGCTTCCATAGATGAGCATAATCTCTCTTTAGTTGATCAATCTCTCAAGAGCGTGTTTCTTGCAAGTTTGAGCTATGATTGTCAATTATGCTTTACCCATAGTCGACTATGGTTGTATAATCTTGACTTTATCTTACTTTTTACTTGTTAAGGTCGACTATGCTTCCTCTATAGTCGACTATGGCTGTGTAATCTTGACTTTTCTTGCCTTTAACTTGTTAGGGTCAACTATGCTTGGTCTATGGTCGATTATGTCTATTCAAAACATGATTTTCTTGAGGTTACTGGAACAAGGTTGACTGTAAACAATTTAGGGTTGACTTATGGCTTCATAATCTTCAAGTTTTGCACTATTTTAGCCTTTGGATCTACTCTAGCTTCTCTAGGATTGACTCTTGGCTTGTGGCTTGAGGTTTCCTTAGCATTTTGGTGTTTCTTTATAGCTATTTCCTTTTTTCCTTAATCTTACATTCAAATAACATTTCAAGGCATGTTTGCTCTTGCATTTTTAGCTAAATATGCATTGTTTGAAAGCTTGTGAGATGTTTTCTAATGAAATATAGCTTTTCAAATAAATACATAACTGTTGGGAGGAAAAACAAAAGAGTTTTTTTATTCTTTGTCATAAAAAAATTATTTACAGCAGCCTATATATATATATATACCCAGTTAACCTTAAAACAGCCCTAAAATAAGAAGTTATCACAAATGTAGAAAGCATAACATTAGACCCTAATAATCAAACACAAAAATATAATAATTCCTAAAATTATTCCTAAAAGATCTATACCAAACACCAGTTAACACCTCAATTTGGTGTATAGATGTCACACATGCCCAACTTGCAAACTAAAGTATGAAATGGTCTACTACTAAGTCCTGTAGTAAACGCATCAGCTAGTTGTTTTTCTGAGGTCACATGAGAAACCTTTAAAAAACCATCTATTATTTTTTCTTTTATGAATTGTCGGTGAATCTCTATATGCTTTGTTCAATCATGTTAAATCGGATTGTGAGCTATATTGATAGTAGCCTTGTTATCGCAAAATAAGTATAGACATTTCCCTTCTAACAATCACAATTCTTCCATTACTTCTGCAGCCATAGGAATTCACAAACACCCTATGCCATAGCTCTATATTCTGCTTCTGCACTTGATCGAGCTACCACATTCTGTTTTTTACTCCTCTAAGTAAGTAAATTTCCACCTATAAATGTGCAATAACGAGATGTTGACCTCATATCATAAGGTGATCTAGCCCAATATGCATCTATAAAAGCTTCAGTCTTTAAATGATCATATTTAGAGAAGAGCAGTCCTTTTCTAAATGCAGATTTTAGGTATCTTAAAATGCAAAAAACAGCCTCTAGATGAAAAGCTCGAGGGTCATGCATATATTGACTTACCAAAATTAAGGTATAGGCCATTTCTAGTTTAGTGTGTGAGATAGATCAATCTCACAGCCAATCGTTGATATCGTCCTAAATCAAGTAACTCACCAACTCTTGCTTGTAATTTATGATTAGCTTCAATATGAGAGTTTGTAAGCTTACATCTCAACATACTAGTTTCTTCGAGATGATCCAAAATATATTTCCTTTAAGAAATAAAGATTCTCTTATCAGATATGGCAATCTTTATTCTAAAGAAATATCGCAACTTACCCAAATCCTTAATCTCAAACTCTTGAGCTAAAAGTTTTTTGAGTAAGCCAATCTCTTCTTTATCATCCTCAATCACAACTATATCATCAACATAAACAATAAGTAATGTGATCTTACCATTACAGAGTTTAATAAACAAGGTATGATCAGCATTACATTGGTGATATCCAATGAGATCATGGCCTTACTGAACCTATCGAACCATACTTTGGGTGATTGCTTCAAACCATATAATGCCTTCTTTAATTTATAAACCTTCCTTTAGTCTTCTCATCATCAAATCCTAGAGGAATTTCCATATACACCTTTTCTTCCAAGTCTCCTATATGAAGGCATTCTTGACATCAAATTGTTATAAGTCCCAATCAAGGTTTGCTGCACATGATAACATAATTCTGATAGTATTCATTTTTGCAATACAAGCAAATGTCTCTTGATAGTCCACCCTATAGGTCTGGGTGAAAGCTTTTGCCACTAATCTAGCTTTGTATCTTTCAACTGAACCATCAGCTTTATGTTTCACTATAAACACCCATTTGCATCTAATTGATTTATTTCCCAAAGGGGAGTAACAAGTTCCCACGTCTCATTTTTTGCCAAAGCCTTCATCTTCTCAACCATTGCCTCTTCCCATTTTGGATCATGATATGCTTCTTGCTAACCTTGTGGAGTAGAAATGGAGGAAACAGACAATACAAAGGCTCTATAGGAAGGAGACAAAGAATCGTAGGAAGCAAAGATATAAATAAGATGTTTGGTATAAGCTTTGACTCCCTTTTTGATAGCAATAGGAACATCAAGATCATTAGCAATGGGATTAGAATTTGGGTAATCAAAAGATAATGAAAACTCACCACATGTATTTTAAGGGACTAGGTATAACATGCTCGATGGCTTTCTCTGTCTTGTCCCGTCATGTGTAGGTTTTCAAATCTAAACTATCTAATCACCCAATTTTAGGTTGTTCCTTGTCATCACTAAGATTTTCACTAGAAATTTGTATAGGGGCAAGTGCTATCACCTTCACCCCTTCCTCCTTATTCTCCCTTTGAAGAGGTGACTGAGGTGTATGAAACTAAGGTTCAGGCTCCCTAAAGGTAACATCCATACTTACAAAGTACTTTCTCGAGGGTGGATGATAACACTTATATCCCTTTTGAGTTGCAGAGTAGCCAACAAACACACATTTAAGGAACCTAGGTTTTAACTTACTTACATTCCTGTTGTGAACAAAACATTCACATGTAAAACTTTTGGAAGAACAATATATGAATTACTACCTTGTAGAACTTCTAAAAGACTTTTAAAATTAAGTGTGTTTAGGGGCATTCTGTTAATAAGTTATGCAATTGAAAGTACTTCATCTCCCCAATAAACCTTTGGAACATTCATAGTAAACATGAGAGGTCAAGCCACTTCTAATAGGTGCCTATTCTTCTTTTTAGACATTCCATTTTGTGCACTAGTGTCCACATAGCTAGCTTGGTGTAATATTCCATTAGAATCTAGATATGCCCTAAACACACTATCCATGTATTCTGTACCATTGTCGATTCTCAGAATCTTAACCTTGGCATCAAATTGTGTACAAATCATTTTGTGAAACAGTTGAAAACAAGAAGAAACCTCATTCTTTACTTTCATCAAATAAACCTAAGTTAATATAGTACAACAATCGATAAAGGTAACAAACTATTTGTAACTGGATAGAGAAACTGTTCGACTAGGTCCCCATACATCTGAATGAATAGTTATAAAAAGAACTGAATGCTTATTATTAGTTCAAGGATAAAAATGCTTAGTGTGTTTAGAAAATTCACAAGTGTCACAAAATAATAAATCCAACTTGCATTGTTTAAACAAGCTAGTATATAATTTTCTAAAATAGAAAAAGATGGGTGCCCTAATCGTCTATGCCATTGGATTATTTCTTGGTTAACATTCATAGAGTCTCTTAATAAGGTTGAGTTATACTAGGAATCAAGATATTACAACCTTCTTCTAGTAGATAGAAGCCATCTGGTAATCTACCAAAGCCAATCGTTCTCCTTGTTTTGAGGTCCTGAAAGACACAATGAGTTGGAAAGAATTCAATTTTGCAATCAAGTGCTTTTGTAATTGAACTAACAGATAAAAGGCTAATAGGAAAACTAAGAACATGAAGAACTGAAGATAGACTAATGGTGGGAGTACATTTAACAGAACCTGTTCAAATACAGATGCTAAAGATCCATCTACGATACGAACTTTATCATTGTCTAAAACGGAGAATAAGTTGAGAATTTATTGGAAGAGCCTGTCATATGTTTGTTTGCTCTAGAATCTATAATCCATGAATCATTATAAATATCAAGATTGGCAAGAAAAGTAGTATCTGGTTTGACAAAATTGGAGGAAGCAATTGTGGTTGATTGAGAATTAAGCAAAGACAAAAGAAGCCTTACGGTTTGTACTTCTTCTTTAGAAAGACTCCCAATATTAGTTATCTCTTTAGGTATTTCTACTGCTTCGGATAGGTTTGCTTATAGTCTTGTTAAGCCCATTTGTTTACCTTCACAACCCCTAGTTGGTCGACCATTCAGCTTTCAACAAGTCTCCTTAGTATGCCTTAGCTTCTCGAAATAATCACAATGTAAATGATCCTCGTCTGATAGACCTTGGTTACTGACTTTTAGCTGTTCACAAAAGGAATTTGCAACTAACCCTGCCTTGTCTACTAAAACTGTGTGTATCATGGCACTTCTTCGACTTTCTTCTTGTAGCACATATGAATAGGTTTACCTTAAAGAAGGTAAAGGATCCTGACCAAGTACCTGAACTCGTATTTGATCATATTCCATATTTAAACTAGCAAGAAAATCATATATGCATTCTTTTTCCACTAATTTCTAGAATTTGGTTGTATCTTCAGAACAAGCTACTTGGAAATCTTGGTAATAGTCGAGTTCTTGCCATAAACCACTCAATTCAGCAAAGTATTGAGCAATAGTCATCTCACCTTGTTTCGTCTCATGCACCTTATTTTGCAATTCAAAAATCTATGCATCATTGCCCGCTTGAGAATAGGTTTGAGAAGCTGCATTCCAAATCTTAAATGCAGTATTCAGCAATAGATAACCTTGGGCAATTTGAGGTTGTATGGAGTTAATGAGCCATGACATTACAAGAGAGTTTTTAGATTCCCACTAGTTGTAAGTGGGATTGGTGACGTTTGGCTTTTGTTTATCTCCAATAACATATCCTTTTAGACTTTTAGCTTGAATGAACAATAGACAAGATCTTGAACATTCAAGATAATTAGTTCCATCTAGCTTTATAGGACTGATTTGCAATGAGGGATTCTCACCGATCAAACCAACTTTATTTTCAGTAGTTGTTTTCTTCCCATTAGCCATGATTTGAAACACTAGTCAAGCAAGGCCTCTAGCGGTTATCAAGAGTAGCAGACAAGATTCCCCTACTGCCAAGCAATAAAAAATATGACTTTTTTAGTCAGCAGAAGCTTTGATACCTTGTTCGAAGGAAAAAGAAGAGAGTTTTTTATTCCTTGTCATAAAAAAATTATTTACAATAGCCTATATATATATATCCATGTTAGCCTTAAAACAACTCTAAAACAAGAAGTTATCACAAATATAGAAAGCATAATATTAGGCCTTAACAATCAAACACAAAAATACAATAATTCCCAAAATTATTTCTAAAAGATCTTTACCAAACACTAGTCAATGTAACTTGAGGGGATTAAAAATGTATTTGAGATAATTTCAAATGCTTAACATTAAATTCAAGAAAATATGTGATTTTTGTCAAATCAAAACATGATGTAACTCAAGGCTAACAGATTATCATTTTTTTTTCTTTTTTCTCTTTAGCTTTGGACAATGCACCAAATTTTTGATTAGGGGTGCTAATTTATGAAGGATGCTAATGGGCTATAACGCTGTAGAAGGTTATCTCTTTTCATGTTTTGCTACCAATGTCGTTTTTGAGCAAAAACCTTTGGCAATTGTACATATCTTACACCTAAACTGCTCGTTAAATGTCATATGGAGTCTTTTACAAAAGACTACGATGTTATTTTAGTTATGAGGCTAATAAAACCTGTTTCCAAAAAAAAAAAAGAATTATACAAGAAAGATCATTTCAAGTCAAACTTTTACTATAACCAATATACCATTTGTGGAGTCTACTCAAGATGCATTTAATCAATCCAATGGTATTCCAACCCAATGGATGTTGTTATTTAGTCCCCACCATCCAGCAAAAATAAGGGTATTCCAACCCATTATAAGATCTTCTAGTCCATATAGTCATTGGCATTCATGTGCCATCCTTGGTCACTTGGCTAGCTCCATTTTGCCCTTGCCTACTAAGGTAGCTACATTATGCAGAACGATTAGCATCTAATGTTGTTAGCTATAGGTTCTTAACTGAAGTAGCTCCATTACAATTAATATCAATTACATAAATGTGAAATCATTTCATAGTGCCTCATAGCAATATCATGTGGCATGTAATTCTTACCATGTCAATAAAATACATTCTTAACATCTAGCTTGCTCATCATAAAGCATATTCACATTCAACATAATTTAGGGTAAGATTTCCATAACCAATACTGATTCAAACTATCATCGACCACATATTTAGAATCACAAGATGCTTATTCCCATGCACTTTTCAAATACTATATAGTATATGCGTACAGATACTATAATTGTACTAAAACATTATCATAATCATTCAATGGAATGCTTAAGCATTAAAACTCAATTTGAAGCTCAACATTTAACAAACACTTCAATGAACATTTCAAAATACATTTATTCTTATATATTTATTAACATAGTTTTAAATGTAAATCCACTCACAACATAAGGAGTGCTCTTCCTTTAGTACCTCCAATCAACACAACCTTGCTCACAATGGAATATTTGAGCTTTCAAAAGTAACTAAAACAATCAACCTTCATTAATAACTTCATTAATTTCACTAATTTCGTAATTATCTAAATACTTAACAAAACCCTAATAATTTCTCTTTCAAACTTAATTCTGAGTGCTAATTTGTTTTCCAACCTACAAACCCATAATCCAAATAGCTTAAATTTAAGGTTAACTTTCTTTGGTGAGCTTGTGGTAGAAAAATCAATTAAACCTAACAATTAAGAGAAAGAAATAAAATTTGAAAAAGAAAGACATAACTGAAAAGGGAAGCCACGGATTAATGAGTTTGGAAGTTGAAACATTACCTTTAAAACGTTTAGGAACAAGAATCAAAGGTGATTGAATAAATAAAAAAGAAAAGGTTAAAAGACTGAAAAAGAGGTTTAAGGAAAGGAAGAAGGAGTAAGGGCGGTAGGTAAGAGAAGAGAGAGAAGGCTAGAGAATGTGAAAGGTCAAAGGTTTTAAAAGTTTTCAAGAAAATGATTGTGTTGCCATTATTTTTTGTAAATTGAAACTTAGGTATTGATACCTAAGGCTAGGTATCAATACTTATTAGACAAACTATTTTCTTGAGACATTCTGGGTAGCAAGTATCAGTACTTGCTGTACAGAATGTCTTTCAAAGGCTTTCAGGGCATCAAATATTGATACCAACTTCAAAGGTATTGTTAACTTCTTCACAAAATGCTATTTTCTTTTAAAATATACCCACTTTGATTTCCTTTTCTCTTTTTGATTCCAAATAGACTTAATAACTTTCAAAATAGGGTTTTTCCAAAGAAAATTTTTTAAAATTTTGGACTAAAATTATTTAGTAAGAGCTCACTAAGTAAAATTACCTCTTTACATTATTTAGTAAGGGTATTACATTGTTCCCTTAAGCCTCTCATAGCACTTACGTAGCCACAATACTAAGATTGTGTCCAGCAAGTACATCATAGCTAAATTGATTTGCAGAGGACCCTCCATAATGCCCTAGCTTTAAAGTACTGCTTCAAGCTCCATAAGTTATCCACCTTTTTGGCCTTTTGCTTGCCTTGGAACTTCTTAGACACCTTTAATCAAGTCCCTATTAAAGCAGCACACACACCACCTTTCATGGTTGCCTTAAGTGCGTCGAGCTTATTCTTCAACCGTTATACCTTTTATCGAAGCAACTCATGACCAATTGTTACATTGTCACAGCTGACTGATTTAGCATATCCACCAACTCAATAAGGGTTGATTGCAACTCCCTACAAAGCTCGTCATCTCTAGACCGTAGCTCTTCCATGCTAGCTTTGACCTCATTGAATTTGTCCCTTATCTCCCACTATAAAAAAATAAGGTTTTGTCGACGAAATCCAATCCATCGGTAGCAAGTAGTTGATAATTATTGACGGATTGCCAATATATTAGCAACGAAGCAAAGCCATGCATATTACCGATAGAATAACTACAAAATGTCAACAGAGTTTACTAATGAAATCAATTTCGTAAGTAATTTTTTGATGTGCAACAAAATCAAAAGGCGAGAAGAGTACCGATCGAATTTATCGAAGGAATTATTGATAGAATATGTGGGCCAAACATGGTAAATATACCAATAAAAATTCCAACGATGACGACCTTTTGAAATTTGAGTGGTGTATTGATGAAACTTCCATAAATAATTCCCTTTTAATTACCGACGGAATATCCATTGGTAATTACATTAGTATTTCCAAATTAATATCCCCATTGCGCTCCTTTTTCTCTTCCCCATATTTCTCTTTTCTATTTTCTCTTTCTTTTCTCTTTTTTTTTTGCCCGATCGATGTGTACCCCCCCTTTTTAACCCTTTCGCGATAGATTGAAGCTTCTCGGACGTCAGCCATCGTCGACCTAAGCCTTCCATCACCAAACCTAGCTTCTTCATTGTCAAATCCACCCTTGCATGCTAAATCTATCGATGTTGATGAATCAGGTTTTGTTACAATTTAGGCATTTTTTGTTCATTTTGGCTTACAGGTATGATTGATGTGTTTATTTATGTATCAATTTTGTTGTCAAATTTGCGCACACAAGTATACGTATTGAATAAGTAATATAGATAGTAATTTTAGATTATCGTTTCCACGAGGATTTGTTTCTAAGTTTCACTAAGTACTAAAATTATAGAACAAATTAATCTGATTTAAGCTAATCGAAGATTGAAAAGCTAATCAAAGATAAAATTACAAATCAACACTAAATAAACTAATAAACTAAATAAGTTGAGAAAAGCAGTAGATTAAAGACTTAGGATTATGGGTTCATTCAACACTTCAGCTAATACTAGCTTCCTTTATTATTTACATTCATGGGTGGTTTTACTAACTTAGAATCCAAAGCTATGTACAAGTCTCCATCAAGATGCTTGCATAAATACCTAACTTAATTGGGTCACTATATGTCTATAGTAATTAATTAGAAAAGGTTCATTAAGCCAGTGTTTTAATTTGGCTACGTATGGCAATTGGCATATGTTTACTCGAATTGCGAATCAGATCACCTAAGTGACATGAACATACACTACTCAAACCTTAGTCTAATCTAAAATCTCTCTGTCAAGTTTCAATTAGATTCAAAAATCAGTTAATTGTTGGCCAAGCAATCAAAAGCATTAAGAACAGATTTGAATAAGCAAAACTGTACCCATACATGATAAATAAAAGAGAGACTAATATTCAAACTATATGTTGTAATCCACCATAATCCCAGAAAAATAGTTTAGCTCATAGTATCTAATAAAAATAATATCCAAAAAAATTTAGCTATGAATTCAAGTCAAAGAAAATAAGAACACAACAATAAAGAAAGAAACTAATTGTTGAAGCCTTACAATTTCAATTCTCTCTCAAATTCTCATGCTTTCTTGCTTTGTTCTTGGCTTTTTTTCTTTGGAATAGTTGCTTGCGCCTCCTCCCTAAATGCTCTCAAAAAGTCCCTTAAATATGGGCAAGGTGCCTTACTTTCCAATTTTCTATCGAAATTTTATTTTTGGAAATAGAGATAGCGTCGCAACCATGGTTTTCTAGCCCCATGGTGCCATGACAGATTTTTTGTAGCATTGTGACCATGCTTCTTCAGTGCCATAATGCCTTACTCTCGAGATTTTGTATGATGCCCTCATTGAGCTCAGTGTCGCGGCCATGAGTAACTTAGAGCCACAGCCTTAATCACCTTGCTGCTGTATGTGCAGAACTGCATCTATCTGTCAAATTTGAACATCATTTCCACCTTGATCTGGTCTGAACTAGACAAGGTGGTAAATATGAAAGTTTTATCTCTGTATTTAACATTTTAATGACTCAAGAATCACATTAATTGGACTTCTGGACTGAAAGATATGCTCTAAATACATCATTATGTTCAATCGATGCATACTGCTGCAATGCTCCAAATTAGACAAATATTTTGACCATGATCAAATCAGAACTAGACAAAGTACACAAAAGTTGTAGCCCTTCCTCTTAGCATTCTAGTGGTCTAAGAATGATCTCATTTGGAGTCTTGTATAGAGAGATATAGTAAAAATACCGCAACATATATGAATAAAGCTATCACTATACTTGCATGGATTTTCATTATTTTTCCATCAAATTTTCCACAAAAGCAATAAGGGAAATCAATAACAACTATTCTTAAAGTAATTGAAAAGAACATAATATAAAATTAAACTAAAATAATTTAAATTCACTACTCAATATGTAATGAAACCTAAATTAGAAAAACAGCTAAAATGTTAAGATCCAAACCTAAAATCTCATAGATCTAATTACTTAAACCCATAAAATATGTCAAAATAACTCTATATAATAAAGTTATCAAATTGGTTGAAATATGGAATAACATGGCAATAGTTGTTGTAAAAGCAACAAAAACAGTGTGAAAGCACAACTTAAGAATATCTAATTGAAAAACTAATAAAAGAGGGAGTTTCAAGTTGAAATCTTTATGTATGAATTCAATATCAAGAAATTTCCCAGAGATTCATTTTTCAACTTTTGAAAATAATGGCTAATTGTAAAGCTGTCAAAAGAAGGCATAGGGACTTGAGTATGTTAGAACTTTCTAGTGCAGATATCTTTTTTGTATCAAAGCACATAATTTTTTCTTTGGCTTGTGATGTAGTAATATTCTAAAAGATTTTCTTTTTAATTTGCATACATAGTTAATATTTAATACAATCTGGAAATAAAAAAACTCTACAACCCCTAAATACACCAACTAAAAAATAATGCATTTAGAGTTTAACTGCAAAGTTTATTGCTTTTGTTTAGTTGTTTTTTTGACAAATACACAACAGGGCAATTGTTGAGAAACCCTGTGGTGAAGCTGTGCATTCTTTTGTACTATCCACTAGAGGAGTTGTAATTTCATATTAAGAACACTAATTTCGTATGGATATATTTTAAAGATGTTGGATGCAGTGAACTGTACATGAAATGCTAACTTGTTCTCTTGCAGGTTAGTCTCTTGGCTCAACTAGCTACATTCTTTAAACTCCAACCACATTGACATTCAGCAGTTGAATTGCACTCTACCCATAATGTAGAACTCTATGCCATATACGTTTAGCTGATTTGGTAGTTCTTGTTAACTTATTGGGATGTAGCCTATAATTGTTTAGTGTAACATCCCATCCTCCAGGATGTTAATTAAATTGAGATATTATTTGCCAATTAACATAAATAGTGGTTATTGTTGATGAGAAAGTTATGCGAGAGTGGAAAAGTTGACGTAAAATTAAAGTAATATTTTATAATAAAATAATATTAATTTATTGGTGACAAATGAATTAGACAGTATAATATTGAAGGTCGATTTCCAAGAATTAAGTTAGGCTAAAGTGGGGGAGAATAAAAAAATTTTAAAGAAATGGAGTATTGGTGGGATCTATGTACGATTATAAAAAAAATATAAAAGTAGATAAATAAATAAATAAATAAATAAATATTATGTACAATTCGCAAGCAAGATTATAATCTTTAAAGGTGGCAATGAAGAAACAAGGAAAAGGGCCATGTACATGTGATTGTTTTAAAGTACAAAAGAAACAAATTTTGTGAAGGAATATAAATATACAAAGAAGAATCCATGTGGACCAATGTATGTGAAATAAAGCTATCAAAGTATGAGGAAAAAGAATTGAAATAGAAAAAAGGTTTAGAACCTTGTAACCTATGCCCACTTTGAATCATGGTGATTTGCCATATATAAAGACCAAGATTTCAAGGGGTTTTTTTTATGTTAAAGGCAATTAAGAAAAAAAATAACATAGGAAAATCCACTCCTTTGATCAACTTTAGAAATCTGTTAGTTTTTCTCCCTTCAACCCGAGTATCTCCATTGAGTTTTACAAAGATCTAAAGCTCCATCATAAGTTCTAAAGTTGTGAAATCCCTTTGAAAACAAGATGGGATCCAATTGAAAAGCTTGATAAAATCTAGTAACAACCCAACCCAAGTCTTCCTTAAGTTTCATCGGAGATTCTTAAGCTCCATACTAGTGTTTGGAAGCTAGGGAAAAAAAAAAAGGTGAGAGCTTTAGCTTTAATAATTATGTTTAATTTAAAGTAGTTAAAAAGGTTGCATTTATTTTATGCAGCAAAGAGGGATTTTTAGCTTGGAAGGTTAAAAAAGATCCTTAAAGCAATGACTTGGGGTTTAAAGGTAAAGGACCCTAAGCAATGATACTAGAAATTGAAGTTTTGTTTCTATTATTAGTGATCAAAACATGATAGCTTAGTTCTGAAATTTTGAGTTTTTATTGAATACTTGATGATGAGGAAAAATATTGACAATGACGTGGAATTGTCATGACCCAGCCCGAGGATCTGTGACCAAAGCACGAGTCAATTAGGCATAGCCCATGAGACCCAAGCAAGCCTCAGAGTTCAAAGCCAAACATATATAGCCAAGGGTTCTTAAATTCCATATATCACAAAACATTTAAATCCAAATACATTTATATTGCCCTTGGTACATAATTTAAACATAATATTTATAAGGCCATACGTTGACCATACATCTCAAGTTCGTACATAACAACCCTTACACAAGCTAAAATGGCACAACGTACCTAAATACATAATTAAACCAAAATATGGAATAGAAACTTGAGACAAACTCAAAGAAGTGAACAAAATGGTGAACCTATTAGATGCCAAAATTGGTCTGTCAATAGATGACCCTTGCCACGCACTGTCCAATAGCCTATTCATTTACACATGGTAAGAAAATGAGTGAGTCATCTAATACTCAGTGAGTGGTGTAGATAAATAACATATATACATACACACATACATAGTATGCTCAATGCAATCAAAGTGCTTTAACAAGCATCTCCAATATTAAGGGAAATCATCATTCCTAAAGAGTCTCATAGATATCATATGTATCACTAGGCTTATCCTCCAAGCTATTAAGAATTATTCTCCACGTCATCCTCTAGTCACTGGAGTATCATGCCAGACCTGAGTCAAACTTATCTAAGCCTATCCTAGGCTATCTCATGTCGTACACAAATTGAATCATAATCATAGAGTAGTAGTTCTCCTCTGAATATTATCAAATCACGTAAAGTGGGCAGTTGATGGAGACAAATCACACTTAGGGCAAAGTCACTAACAGAGAAACAAATCACGCATGTTTCAAAGTAATGGGCAGAGAATCAGAATCATTGATCGAAGTAATCTCTCGATTGTCAACATCACTTAGAATATTCTCAAATAGGTGGCATCAAAGCACTATAGGCAATATTAATACCACTATCCTTGCTCACCACCATCCTTGTAAGCACAGAACAAAGTCACAAGGGGGTAAGACTCTACTTAATCCCAATTCAAATCAGCATCCAGAATTCATCCCATAAATGGAATACAAATATACAAATAAGGTTATCTTGCCTTTAACATTCCATATGTCCACATCAAATCTTAAATCACATTCTACAAGGTTCAAATCGTTTATAAGCTTGAAATAGTTCTAAATGCTTGTATATCCTCTAAGGCATTGAACACTAATAATCCATTAAAGAGTCAGCTGTCTAGGGTAATCCACTCCTAAATGCTCATTATAGCCTCTAAACTTCCTAGTCTAGGCTCACACAATCAAGATAAGCCACCCACGAGGCTTGCACTAAGGCATTCAATCACAACATATATATATATGTACGCACACATATCATTGCTCTCTAGCCTAGGCATGTTTATCTAAGCCTACATGCAAAATCTAGTACTAGTGCAGTGCATTTATCATGCGTCAAGCATCTCATGCATTTTAAATTAACCCACTCACAGTCACAAATTGGAGGTCTCCATAGCCAAGCTCAACTTCAGCCTCCAATCATCCTTCAGCTAACAAATGCGCCAAATAGCTCATTCTCCCTTTAGAACACAACAAAATATCCAAACATTAATTAAATCCTAACATTCGTAAAATACCAGTTTTTCTAAAAATAACTAAATTCTTATCAATCAAACATATAAGCTCAAATCCTTCAATAATAAGCTAAACCCATACTTTAAAAGCTGGATTGCTCGAATCTAAGCTCCAAATTCTAGCAAAATTAGGGGGGATTCATCAAAGCTAAAAAATTGGATTTCTAAGTATTTAACCAATTAAATTGAAAAATAATTAGTATAAACAGATAATCTTAGCTCTAAAGGTGTTTCCCGAGCTCAAATTAGCTTCAAGTTGCTCAAAAAATTCATTTAGAATTTCTAGGTTTTGTTTTAAATGGGTAAAATGGCCTGAGACCTCTTTTTATTTTACCTTCCTTCAGTGATGTATCAATACATTTGGGAATGTATCAATAGGTTTATAGACATTTCGTTCAAATCTATCAATACATTGAGATAATGGATTAATAGATTTCAGGTAGAATACTCACTGCCTAAAATGTATCAGCATATGAGGGGAATCTATTGATACATTTCCTTTTGAGTTTTCTCTACTTCAAATCTATCAATACATTTGAACAATATATCATAGATGTTTATCTTTTCCAAGAATGTATCAATACATTGAGGAATGTATTGATACAATTTCTATCATACGCCTTATATTGTTAATTTTGCCAAGAATGTATTAATACATTTTGGGATGTATCGATGCATTTTCCCCTATAGGTAGTTTTTAGCCCTCCAAACTTCCAAAATCCTAACATAACACTTCAAATTCATCCCCTATTAATATCACACCTCAAATGAATCATATAACATCAAATTCATAGACATACATCTCCAATTGTTGCATAAAATTCAAATTAAACCTCAAACTACATAATTTATCACATATTTATCTAAAAATTTGCCTAAGTGTCAACATACACACTTTCATACACTTGGCTTACATAACAAATCATCAAGGTCCTTAAGGGATAATATATGTCATAAATCATTCTTAGTTAACTTAGCTAACACCAAAAATTTGGGGTGTTATAGGTATAGCGACTGGAATGTTGACATGGGGTTGGAATAAATAATGTTGTTGAATTCAGCTTTCAAAGGTAAGTAAATTCAGTGTGAATTAAAAGCTTTATAAATTATTGTGGAAAAATATGATTGAAAGGTGAAATGGCATACTAGAAATTGATCTGAAGTATTGACAAATGTCATAACACAAGTTCGGTGGAGACCTAAAAGCTTGCTGGAAATTAATGTGTGGGTAAAGATTCTTTGTTTTAGCCTCAAAAATTTAAGTTTAATGAAATTGATAGTATTTGACTTCATGGTGGCATATTTAATGTTAAGAGATGAAGCAATGTTGAAAGCTAAATTTTGAATGATTAAACCATTAACAAGGTAAGGTAATTTAAGGCTTATTTCTTGATTGATCATTCTAGTTAGCTACAGGTTGATGAGGTATATTTGAATGGCTTGAACTTGCGTTGTTAATTATTATGTAAATTATTGCAAGAGTATATGGAGAAGTAAAGAGGAATTTTATTGAAAGAATTGCCTAGCCCGAAGCTTAATATTTAGAATTTGAGGAAAAGGAAAATTAAACGCAAAATGGTAACAAAGGTTGAATAGAACTTAAGATCTATGTTATTACCCTTTGCTGGCTAAATGCACTAAATAAATAAATTTCAAATTGTATTAAATAAATATGCAATGTGGCTTGTTAGGGGCTTTTTCAGTTAGTGCTTTGGTTGCTAAGCAAAGGTCGGTGAAGGTGCAGATGAATTACCATGACTCGAGGCAAGTAACCCTTTAAGGCATAGGTAATGATTGTTGAGCTTGGTTAAGGGCACTTGAAGGAACTAAATCGAATTAAAAAGAGACTACTTAGTATTATTGGTGGAAAATCCCACCAATTAAGGTGAGTGGGGCGTACTTATTTCAAAATATATTCCTTATTTCATAGTGTATATATATATTCATGAATTTATGGATGTTACTGCTTTCAATTTGATTTGACTATATATTAAGTATAATTATATGAGTATAATGTTTTAAGAACTGGGAAACAAGCCTTTACAAATGCTTCGTTTCAAAATGTGCCTTGCAAAGACTTTGTGAATTGATGCATGATGTTAAACAATCAGATTATAAGATGCAATGATTTTAACTTAATCTTTGATTCTACAACACATGTTGTTTTGAGAAATGTATCACTTATGGAATTAAGATGTAAATAGTTGATCATTTTTTCTTTTGAAGAGCTTATATTCTAATTTTCTTAAAAGCCTTGCATTGGTTTTGAAAAGTTGTGGTTTTGTTACAATGAGATGACTGAGAGTAGTTTTGCTGTCACACAAAACCATCTGTGAACCTTGTACGCAAGTAAACTCTAACTAGAGGTAATTTTCAAAGGGGAAACCAACAGGCTTGTATTTACATGGCAAGGCCTTGGGGTTATATACATGGTGAGGACCATCGGTTATGAGCACGTTGCTCACTTATGAGAAAGGGAAGTAAGGGGAAGGGCCCTTAAAATATTATCTACATGGGAGAAAGCCCACGGGCTTGTTGACCTACTCAAGAGTGATATATTTTACTTGTTATTTATATCATGGCAATCGTTTTGAGTCCATTTTCTTATGACAAGGGGTTTTTCATACACTTTATGATATAAACATATTATTAAAATGGTACATTGAAATCATTTTATACATGTCATGCTAAATTAAATAAAGGTACATGGTTGTGAGTTCTGGTTCATTACTATTAATGTAAATTTTAGTGATTTCTTAATGAACCTACTTTTTATCTATACAGTCTTGAAACTATTGTGTGGTAACATCGTATTAAATACGAATTTAAATTTCGTACTTGCAAGGCACTTACTTCATGTCAATTGTTTATTTTTAATTCATCATATTTTGGTTTTATTATTCAAATATTCCACCCTTATGCTTGATTCTCAGCTTCACCTGCTCACTAACTAGATGATCACTGAATCCATGAAACTCACCTTATTATTTTATTTCGTAGATAAGTGATTCGCTCAGTGCATCATTTGGCGAGTTTTCCTTTCACACTTGATGTAAGTAATGGCATGTCATGGTACCTTCTCCTATGCCACTGTGCTGCTAGAGGTCTTTATGTAGATGATGTGTTTCAGTTAGTTATGTTTACTGAAATTATGGGGAATGTTATCTAAGTACTAAGTCTATATGTTTGATGGAATGTGCAGATAAAGATATTTCTAAGTATTTGTGTTTTAAATTAAATGTGACAACTAACTTGAATATGGTTGCAATTAATTGAGTACATTTTATGTTTGGAATTAATTATGCATAGTGATGCTAATGGCTAGGGTAAATTACACTTTGCTATCGTGAAACATGTCCATTTAAGAAACACATTCAAAATTGTAAATATATCGATTGGATAATTGGTAATTGATAAGAAAAGTTTAAATTCAAGCTAGCTTGCAACTTGACGAACAAGCTCGCCAGACTTAAATGCTGATAGTAATTAAAGTAATAGGTCATTACATTTAGATTGTATACTTAGTTTGAATTAAAACAAGAAGTATAGTTGTTTAATAGACAATTTCACTGTTCAATTAGGAATGATTAGTTAGGTTATTGATAACTCTATTATATAGAGTTATTTTGACTCATTTTGGGAGCTTAGTAGCTAGATCTTTGAGATTTTATGTTCGAATTTTAGCATTATAGGTGTTTTTTTTAGTTTAAGTTTGATTATTTGTTAAGTGATTAATTTAAGTTATTTTAGTTAATTTTAGGTTATTTATTTTAAATTACTTTAAGAGTAGTTATTGCTAATTTCTCCTATGGCTTTTGTAGGAAATTGATGAAAAAGACTCATTTGCTGAAAATCAGTGCAAGTATGGTGATAGCTTCATTCGTATATGTTTCAATATTTTGACCATATCTCTTTCTAAAAAACTCCAAAGGAGGTGATTCTTGACCAATCAAATTATAAGAAGAAGGGAAACAATTTTTATGTTCACCAATTGGCCCAGTTATGATTGGATCATGGTCAAAACATTTGTCAATTCGGACCACTGCAGCAGGATGTAAAGACTGAACATGATGCAGTATTTGGAGCAAATCTTTCAATCCAGAAGTCAATTGATGTGATTTTTAATCCATTGGAAAGTTAAGAGATAGGGATAAAACTTTTATGTTTACTACTTTGCCCAGTTCTTAGCATATCAGGGTGAAACTCATGTTTGAAGTTGATAGACTGCCACAGCGCTGGGAGAACAAGGCTGCAGCGTTGATGAAAGGAAGCACACATACAAAATTCCAGAGAGCTCAGCGCTGCAGCGCTGGAGAAGTAGCGCCGCAGCGCTGCGCGACTTCCCTAAAAAAATAAAGGACATTAACGGAATTTCGCAAAATTAGGTTATTTGGAGCCTATTTAAGGAGACTTTTTCAGAGATTCTTGAGCAGCAAGAGAGGCAGCAAGAGAGGCAGCAAAGGAGGCAGCAAGAAACTATTCTGGAGATTTGGAGCCAAGAACAAAAACAAGGAAACAAGAGAATTGGAGAGAGAATCAAGATCATACATCTCTAACTATTAGTTTTCTCTCTTACCTTTGTGTTTTTTTTCTTATTTTCTTTGACTTGGATTCATGGCTAAATTTCTTTGGATATTGTCTTTATTAGATATTATGAACTAATTTATTTTTCTAGGATTGCAATTGAACTCACATGTAATCTAGATTTTTAATCACTTTCTTGCTTATTTTCAATGGGATTTGAATTGTTTATTCCAATTGTTCTTAATGCTTTTAATTGCATGGCCACCAATTAAATTGATCTAGAAACCTAAACAAACTTGGGAAAGGGAGTTTAGTGTAGACTAAAATTGGGATAGCATATGATCATATTAAGTGATTTGCGTATAGGATAGGGATATACCTATAGGCCATATGTAGCCAAATTAGAGCCTGAACTTAATGAGTTTGTTTTAATTTCAATTCACATAGGGATATAGTGTTTTGGTTAAAATAGATATTTTTATAAGATGAGTTGGGAGACCTTTATAAATAATTTAGGACTCTAGGTTAGCAATTCAAACCATTGAGATAAGTTAAGGAAGAGAGGTAAGATTTAGATGAAGTGTGAGGGATATTGTAATCCTAGGCTTGTTTGATTTGATATTTATTCGAGTATTTATTATTTTTGATTTTTCTTAATTTAATTCTGCTATAACTTAGTTTGATTTGATATTATTTTGATATTGTTTGGATAAGATTAATTTGCAATAATTTTAGTACTTAGTAAACTTTTAGATCAATTTCCTGCGGGATCGATACTCTACTTGCTAATATACTATCTATTCGATACGTATACTTGCGTGGTAGAATTTTAACTGACAGTTATTGAAGTGCTTGAAGTGTTTGTTCTTCAAGCAAGAATAGACTACGACAACAAGAAATAAGTTGTCAAAAACAAAAGACAAATTACTATTAAGTCGTAAAAACATGAATAGGATTAATGTTCAAGTTCATTTTTCATGTTAGGTTAGAACGGATTAGTTAGTTAAAAAATATTTTTGTAGGACCATTCAAGGGAAAAAGAAAAACCATGATTGATAAAAGGAAATTCTATGGTGATCAAAATCAAGGTGGCGAGAATTTTGTTCTTCAAACTTGGAAAGCCAAAGGGCAATGATGTCGTTGAGGTGGATCAAATGAAGTTGCTATGCTAGCCTTTTGCTTGTTGGGTGTATCGCATGTAACCATGCTTTTATCATTTATCTAATGGAAATCGTTTATAATAAAAGTTTATTTTAATGCAGCACAAGGCACTTCTTTACTACGAGAAGTTGTTTATATTAATTTTTATATTAGAAGAGTACCAGCGCTATGCAGCGTGTTTGTAAAATTTTATAAAAGATTGATTTTAGTATATAAGTTTTAAAATCCTAGAGTACAAGATTAATTAAAAATTAAACTTAAGTTAGTTTTATTACTTTAAGCAATCTCAATATTTGTATCACAATAATTGTTTCCTTGTATTCAATAAGTTCAAACACTAAAAGAAACTCTCATTGAATATACCAAAATGTTGTTCATTGATTGTAATATTGTCCATAAAACATAGTTGGTAATTTTTTGGCTAATATCAACCATGATCTTAACTATAATTGTCCATAAATGTTTTATCTGTACTCGGTCATCATTAATACAACATAAAAAAGTTTTTCTATGTGGGAGATGTTGTTGTTAAAATAGGATAGACTCAAAAAAGATGATGGTCATATTGTAGGCCACATCAAAAACACAATATATAACAAAAAGTGAAGTGATAGCGTATTTTCTTCATCTTTTGAAGATAGATTGTATTATATAAAGCCAAAATTGCAATAAAAGGAAGATTATATTTAAGAAGTCTCATGAATTTTTAAACTCAATTTGAACATAAATGTAAATGCTAAGATAACATTGTTAAGGTTGTTTGGCTTTTCCACATCCCATGCTAAAACACTAAGAAAGCAATATTTGAGATCGCTTTATAAACATTTCTTTAATCTATCAACCTGCAATATACAATTTAACAAATCCATTGCAACATCAAGAATATGCGAAAGATCATTGCCTCATCTTTTTTTAATGACAAAACGACAAAGAACCATGTAAAAAAATTCAATATATCAATATATATTGTGAGCATATATATTCAATATATACAAATATTCAATATATCAATATATATCAATAGACGGAAGACAAATAATAAACATATGAAGAGATAAGTAAAACATAACATTTATAAAGAAAAATATTGTGAGCATCATACAAAACATAAAAGATAGGTTTCTTGTACAGAAACATATTTTCAAATAAATAAGTAAAACGCTATGCTCATCTGATGACGTTAGATCAACACATATCAAAGCATAACAATTGTGTAGAGACATACAAATTAAAATACTCATAATATGGAATAATTGGTAACAATCACTATTTGCATTATCTGTAGATGCAGATATTTTCAAAGAAGAGAAATAAAACATAGTTTTCATCTAATGAGATTAAAGCAATACGCATTAAATCATATCAGTCGTATACAGACATGGAGCTTAAAACATTTGTAATAGTGAATAACAGATAGTAATCACTGTTTTAATTGTATACAAATTTTGAACCAGTTAAGCAACAGTAAAAAGATGAACTAAGTGTTCACTCAAATGTTAAGTTTAGAGAACCTATTTTTGCTTAAAGCTGCTTTGATACTTTTCCCCAATCAAGTAGCTAATATTTAATTACTATTCTAAATTACGAACCATAAATGCTAACATGCCTGAGGAGAAAGTGAACCTATAAAACTTGCATAAAGAGTGGTAATTGCCCCAGCTATGTGTCACGGACCAAATCGGGGGTCATGAGCAGCACAAAGGTGTCGATGGAAGTTACCCTCTTAACTCATGCAAGCCAAAATGAACAATTCAAATCAAATACTCAGAATTACCTTATGGGACTCATATCATGGAACTATACATCAAACATGCAAGAACATATTATATCACATGGGACTATGTCATATTAGTTTGCATGTTCATGTGCTCAAAATGCAGAAGCAACACATAGCAAAATAACATATATAGGCCATTTTGTAGTAATTACAAAGTGTAGCCATTCTATGTCAAATTTTGAAATACATGTTATTTAATACAATACATAGCAAAATATTATCCATGATAGTTGACATAAATGACCAAACCAAATAGGACCAGTGAAGTACAACTAGAAACAAAAGGGCTGACACCTATTGGATGCCATATGTTCACCTACCCAAGACTGATTGAAGTATTAGCTTTTCCCAAAAGATAGCGAGCCAAGCAACTACTGATCTGCAAAACAAGTACATCTTACTTATGTGAGTTATAAATAACTCCATGAGCAGATACGAGGAGGGGGAACAAGCTAAATAGGAGAGTGTTTGTCAAAGATACCTTTAAAATAAATGTAAGTAATCCATTTCAAGCATATCAATTACTCAAGAATTTTGGGAATTCAATCCCTGAGCATAATCAAGCATCCCAATGTGCGAGTTATGTACTAAGTACAATCAAGCATCAAAACAAACTTTAATACCATTTTCTTGATGGATACAAATTCATTTAAAAGGATTTTATAAAGTTTTGTTGAAAATCTATTCTTAAACCTTTGCAATAAGAATCATGATTTGTAAAACATTCAAGTATCTCCAAGAAAACAATTTATAGATATCAAGTTTTAAAGCTTTTATAAAAGATATTGAGGAAAACAAAAGTTTATTTTTAAAGAAAGTGAAATAACATTATTATCTATAGAAAATCCTTAAAGAAAACGAATGGATTTCAAAAGTAACATAATTTGTAGTACATAAAGTACATCAAGTCTAAACACCAAAGTTGGGGCAATAACCTAATCCAAAGATAGAAGTCGAGACAAATTCAAAATCCAAATGCCAGAATCAAAACAAATAGCAACTCAAGCACCATGGTCGAAACGATTACGAAATCCAAGGACCAAAGTCTAAATAAATAACAAAATAAAATCCAAAGTCAAATAATATCAATTCCAAAGTCCAAAGTCAAAACAAATATTGAGTCTCAATTCCATATAGTCAAATATCATTACAAATAGATTGTGAAGCACTAGTTAGCATGGACAATCAAATCAAAGTGTGCGACAGCACCAAAGTGGTGGGATACATGATTATCATTGACCGTATATCAAAGAAGGTAGGATTGTATCAACTACTAGATGAAACCAAATCAAAAGGGTAGGACCCTGTAAACTACCTAATCAAAGCTAAGCATTGTGCACAATTGCTAATATCTACTGTCACTAACTATAAGTCCATAACTTAAGTAGGCTTCACTAAAATATTTTTATTCTATGTTTCCATATACCCAAACATTCGTTTCCAAATGAAAAAGGTGAATCCATTTACCATCCAAGGTCAAAGGGTTGATAGTCCATTTCCAAACAAAGGATGAGTTCAATCATCTACACAATAGAAGTTTGAAGTAAAGACTAAATCAAAATCAGCAATCTTAAAGACAAATTGACCCGATGCTAGTGTCTATACAAAGCTAAATCATTTTTCATTCCATTTTTTTAAAATCATCAACCAAGCAATTATCCATAAACAAATATCAACTTTTGAGGCATCAAATAATTGCAAGGTTTGTTTCCCATGCTTAAAATTAAATACGTAATAACCTATCTAGATAAGATATATAGATTTCATAAAACAACCTTGAAACCATTGTTCACATAACAAAGTTTGTCAAAATATGTTTTAATGCAAGGTTGTAGAATAGGCATGATTAATTATATTAAAATAATTAAAAATGCCACATCTACCCACCTCTTGAAACATGTTTTTTCCTCTTAGCTTCTCTTATCGGAAGCTCAATTTCTTCTACAAACTCAACTTACTCCAATAACACCTACAAATGATGTTTAATCATCAATATTTTCGTAAACCCACAATAATTTCGTAGTAGAATAAATACCCATTTATAACTTTATTGAATCTTCACTTATGCCTAATAATTTCCATAAATCCTTGATCCAAACTTCATACCTGATAAGTAAAACTTATTTTACCTATTTTTCCTCCTTGGTGAGCTTCTAATGGATGGATTTAGCCAAACCTTGAAAACGTAAAAAAATTCCTAACTTTTAGTGAGAGAAAAAATCATCAAAACCAAGTTTTGGGAGTGAAAATCCTTACCCTTAGCATTTAGAATCCAAGATTTGTTGATGTAGATTGTAGGTTTTGAAAAATGTGAAATTTGAGAGAAAATAGGTAGAAGAACAAAGAGATAGGAGAGAACTAAGAAAATCTCATGTTTTTGGGCTTTTAAGCCTGTTTTAGGTTGATTATGCAATTTAGTATTGGCTATAGAGGGTCTATAGTTGATCTTGGACTAGAATGTCTATGCTTCCTTTTATTTTTCCCTCATATACTCAACTATAAAGGGCCTATAGTTGATCTTGGACCAGAATGTATGCACTTCATTCATTTTTCCTTCACAAGATCAACTATAAAGGGTCTATAGTCAATCTTGGACTAGAATGTGTGTTCTTCCTCTATTTTTATGTCAGAAGATTGACCTTCTATGCACTGGGGTCGACTTCCTAGGTTCAGATTTGTAAACATTGTCCCTTTTAAGGCCTAATCCCACTATAAATTCTTTCTACAACCTCCATAACCTTTAATGGTGAATTCTCAAATATGCAATTAACGTTCTTTGGCTAGTTTTTGCATTTCTTAAGTTCACCAAGTTAATTGTCTAATTTACCTAAGCAAACAAAAACTACGGGTTTCACATTATGATTATGTATCTACAATTATAGATATCAAACATGAAGTTCAAAGTTAATGTTGTAGAAAACGTCTTAATGAGTGAACAAACACCATTAACTATCAAGAGAATGTAATGCTTAAGTAGCCCACTGCATTCTGTTGGCATAAAATGCTGATGAGAGAGGGATGTCTAGATTTAATGAAAAGTATGGAACTAAGCCAACAATAACAACTGATACAAGCATTTGCAAAATGCAACATAGAGACAAAGTCATCCTTAAGCCCAAGGACAAATCCCACAAAGGTCTCTTTACTTGTCATGAAAGGGAACAAACAAAGATAGAGAAAAAGTAGATATTAGAATTAGACCAATTTTCTATAATAAGTTACCCTGTTAGATTATAGGAATTGATTTTATGTAAAAAGAAATGTCAACTTTCATCAAATATGAAAATCCAATTAAAAGTATACTTCCACTTTCACACAAATAGGGATCGCATGCTTATCATTTAACTTGTTCTAAATACATAATTTTCAAGAATAATAATCCTAAAAATGAAATCTTATGTTTCTAAAATATATATATAAACAAAAAAGGAATATACATAAGAGAGGTATATTAAAAAAAATACAAAGACTAGTATCATGCTCTAAAAAAGTGAACACTGGGAAATCAAGAATCAAGCAAAGAATGAAAATCAATAACCTAGCTACACTATTATGAAATAGAGAAGGAATATACATGAGAGAGGTATATTAAAAAAAATACTAGACTAACACCATGCTAAAAACAAGTGAATGCTGGGAAATCAAGAATCAAGTTTGCAGATGGCGTATAGATGATTTATGCCTTGTTCATAGCTCCCTTGGTGTTTTAGGCACAAGCTTAGATGGAGCAAAATTAAGGAAGTACTCAGCAGTTTGCATGCAATACCCCCAAAATGAGTTTGAAAGATTAGCATTGGACATCATTGATCAAACCAATTCTAAAAGAGTCATATTTTTTCTGTCAGCTACACCATTATGTTGAGGTGTTCGCGGAGCTGACAAATTGGAAACTATCCCATTGTCAATGAGATATTGCTGAAATTCATCCGAGAAATACTCACCTTCCCAATCTGATCAAAGTTGTTTCAATGGCTTGCCTAGTTACTTTTCAACTTCGGCTTTGAATTCTCTAAACTTTTTGAAGGATTCACTTTTTTTGTGCATTAAATGCACAAAGCCATGCCTTGAGTAGTCATCAATAAAAGTTATAAAATATTCATAAGCTCCTCTAGCTTCTACATTCATTGGTCCACATACATCTGTGTGCACCAAGTCTAGAACATTTGGCATGTTATCACCTTTTGCCTTGAAAGGTCATTTAGTCATTTTAGCTTCAATACAAGACTCATATATTGGCAAAGGACCCTTAACCATGTCTGGTAAAGTACCATCCTTTATAAGCTTATTGAGTCTATTTTGATTGATATGACCTAAACGCATGTGCAAAATATTATTTTGCTTTATGCTAGATTCTTTGACTCTTTCAGTTTTAAATTGTATTGCTTCTATAGCATTTGCAGAATAAGTCATAGGCTTAAGGAAATTAAAGATTATATCTAACAATTCTAGAACAAATAAAATCCGTATTCAAATAGATAGTGATTGTCTCACTTAAAATAAACTGAATATATAGACTTTATTAAACAAAAATTTATATTTCTATAAGTCTTTGGAATATAATAAACATTTTCCAAAACTAAGCTACGACCATAAGGAAATTGAAGAATAATGGCTTCCCCTGCTAATAATGAAACGAATGTGCCATTTGCCATCCTCATCTAAAACTGCCCTTTACCCAATTTTCTTTTTTTGTTGAAATCCTTGTAAAAAATTACGAACATGGTTAGTGGTTCCAAAATCTACTATCCAAGTATCTATAGAATCTATAGAATCAAACACTAAATATGCTTCTAACATATTTAAAGAGCCCATAACTTGTTTACTCTTTTGGATTTCTTCAAGGAAAACCTTGTAATTTTGCTTCCAATGTCCTTTCACAGCATAATGGAAACATTTTCCTTTGGTGTTGCCTTTTGACGTAGTTTTTTTCTTTACTCCTACTAAGCCCTTAAAAATCTTTTTATTTCTAGCTGTTTTTTTTCTACCCTTGGGTTTGTGCTTAAAAGTGGAAACTGCATGTGCTTTAGGCTTCTTTTTCAAAGTAAGAACATCCTGCACAATTTAGAGATCATGCTTAGCCCATTTAGGTGTAATCCATAGTGTGCAGTTCATAATCCAATTTAAATTGTGAAAATGACAAATTAAAGATATGAATGATCATTGATGTTTGCATTTGTACATCTATCTCAAAACCATTTAGTTTTGCCTCATTGACATAAGAGATCACTTTCAATATTTAATCTCTAACTGACTCCCCAAGTTTTTGCTTAAGGTCTTTAAAAGCATTGATTACTTTCACCTTAGCAGACCTTGTTTTTCTACTAAACATGTCATATAGATGCAACAATATGTCAGTAGCAATACCCATGCCTTCGTGCTACTTTTACAATACACTATTCATAGAGGCTAGTATATAGCATTTAGCCAGCTCATTTGCATCATTCCATTTCTTATGATATTTGGTATCTTATGGAGTTAATTATGGAGTTAGTACTTCAAGCTCATGGTCAGAAAGAACCCATGTGATCTTGTCATAATTAAGCACGATGTTAAGGTTTCTTTTCCATTTAGAGTAATTATCACCATTCAAAGTGCATTTGTTTAGTAAAATTGAAAGTGGATTCATATTTGTAATGCAGATATTTTTTCTGAAAATGCATTTGAAATTATGTAAGTATACTAGTTATTCATGAACTTTGAACATTTCATAATGCATGTATGCATGATGACAATATATAAAATGCTATAAATTGTATTATTAGTTCAACGATCATTTACTTTTTTGTAATAAATTAACCAACTATGGCCATGAGAATTTACTACTAGGAAAACTGGGATCCTCCCACTTAACTATGTTAGCTAGTATCTTCATCCTTAACATGGTTAAGGAGCACTTTCATTTGATCCATGAAGTTTACTAACAGAGCTACTGTAGGTAAGTTAATAGTAAATTCATGTTAAGTGTAACAACCATTGTTTCATTTTTTAAGCTCCTTACTTAGTGAGCCTTTATAGGAGGTCTCACTTCATAATTCATCTAAAAGGATTTATCCTTTCGGAGACCCAGTTCGTCATGATCTAGATTCATTGCTACTTGTAAGGAGTGACATGTTTCACATGCCAATGGGCCAACAATGGAAACTGTGGACTCTAAGATTACTAGCACCTTTTCCCACTCAATACTTTTATACTTAGGGTTTTGATTGACATTTTACCAAATTTTCTAGATGCATATTTAGAATATCTTAAGTCAGATTATGGGCTTGGTTATGTTTGCAACTAAACATTTTTAGTATATAACGAAGTCCATATTCCCATTTTATCTACATGTGATTTATTTTTCTATATTTATTATGTATCTCATAGCATAAAACTCCTTTTGAACTAAAATACATAATGTATGCATGGTGTTTCTTAAGAGAAATTGTCACCTTAATTCTAAATGACATGTTTTCTAGCATACAAATAATATCTAATATCATTCATATAGATACATCTAAATATATGTAATATTAAGCCATATTAATGTCTATCCTAAAAAAAAAAATTACAACTTGTAATTTTCTTCAATCTTGCTTGCTTCCGCTGCTTGCTAAGAACACATCCATTTAGAGCTCTTTTGAATTTTTATGACTATTTAAAATCTCTAATTTTAATTTTAATTTTAACCTAATTTAAGAAAACAATTTTATTTTGTCCAATTAGTTAATCTCATTAATTAATACCAAAATAAAATAATTTTCAATCCAAGGCTAAAATAAATCAATTTTAAAAAAAAATCAATTTTAAAAAATTTTAAAGCATATATATATTTTTTAAAATAATAATTTATTAAAAAATTTGGAAGGGGTCCACCCTAACAGGCTATTGCCTAATAGCCCAAGGGTGGGTTAAACGCTTGCAGTAACCCATGCAGGCTATTGCAAGCAAACTGCACTTGCTGTTGTTTGGTAATAGCTTATTGCTATTGTGTGCTGCCCGATAGCATACAATAAGGGACTGTGTTGCCCGACAGCACACCCTACTCTTCCTTTCTTTTTTTTTAATAGAAGAAATAAATATTTTAATAAATTTTTTTTATAATAACATAATTTTAATGTAAGAAAAACTCTTTTTCTTGAAAAAAATTAATACAAGAAAAACTCCTTTTTGCACCCGAGTATTTGGGTAATTGGTTGGTGCATTATTTCCCTACCTAAAGAGTAAGGGTCGAATCCCCCCTCCTCCAATTAAAAAAAAATTCCTTTTTCTTAAAAAAATTAATACTCAAAAAAATTTAAAAAGACCAAATATGACCTAATTACCTATTTCCTTTTGGCTTTCAACATTTTTCTCCATGGATGCACCAAATACA
>NW_018397269.1:4243291-4243697 GCF_002168275.2 Theobroma umbraticum
TTAAAATTACATGGCTTTTCCTAGTTATATAAATCTAAGGAATATAAAAAAATCAAGAAGGAAACACGGCAATGATAGGTTACCATTCTTGTTACATAGCCAAAAAAAAAGGTTACATGTAAAATTTTCTAGGACAATTAATGTGACAAAAACCTTGAATCATGCATCATAACATACACCCTTACATTGATCACATCAAGATTGTTAAATATATACAAAGGTGTCAGCCATACAAAATAAATGTAGGAAACAAAACTAGTAATAATCCTTATTCTGATACTAAGTGTTGGAGTAGGATCTTAGTAGATTGATGTGATTGTGTAGATCAAGGATTTCAAAAAAAAAATTTTATAAAGGGAGCAAGCAATCCAATTACACAAATGGAAACACACATCATTCTTATTGC
>NW_018397269.1:4243707-4244294 GCF_002168275.2 Theobroma umbraticum
ATCACATCCTAAAAAAATAAGAATCTATTAAGTAAGAAAAAAAAACATAGCTTTTATTTTGAGATTTTTATTTTCGAACACCACCATACCAATGAATGATTTCTCAACCAAGCAAGTTTACTACTTATTCTTCAAGAATGTTTTCAACTTAAGCCTTGAGTGGATAAGGTGAGGAATGCAAGACTACAAGATGGCAACTGATTTTGTCTCACTTTTCTTCCTAAAATTAATGGCTACTTTCTTTCAAAAAATTCATCCAAGAATGGGAGAAAGGAAAAAAGATGCAGTAAAGTTTGAAGGAGGAGGAGAGAAGTAACGACAAAAACTTTTTAAAGAAAGAGTACGTATGTTTATTACCTTCCTATCTTTTCTCTTTTTATTAAAACTCTTTCCTCAAAGGTTTAATCAAAATCAAACACCTTTGAATTGATCTTGACCATCTATTTAGAGTTATGGAAGCATCACACATGCTCCATAATTATCAAAATTAAAATTAAAGAACAAATAATTGAATTCCTTAATTATCATTTAGAGTTCTTGATAAAATAAAACTCCTAATTAAATAATAACTCTTATTTTATTATTAT
>NW_018397269.1:4244304-4244391 GCF_002168275.2 Theobroma umbraticum
TTAAAAAGAATTAATAATAATAAAAAAGTGATAGTCAAACACGGAGTCTTCTTTTATCAACATGGATGTCTAGATTCATTTTGTAAG
>NW_018397269.1:4244401-4245676 GCF_002168275.2 Theobroma umbraticum
ACATTATCTTAATTTAAGATAACTTTTTTCTTTAATTAAGATAAAAATATGTTAACTTGTCTAAATCGAGGCAAATATATTTTTTTGTCTAAACTAAGACAAAAAATATTTCTTTTATTTTAAATAAAAATAAAAATATTTTCTTATCAAAATTAAGACCAAACATGTTTTCTTTTCTAAATTAAGATAAGCATGTTAAAGCTGTCATTTTTGTACACAAGTTAATTAATCAAATTAAAACATGCATTTCATTACAATAGCGGGACACTACATTGCTATCAATTCGGGTGCGTATCTATTTAATTTTACTCACCGATCACCTATTACTTCTCTGGCACACCACCACAGCACACTTTCTTTACTTATTCACTTCCTAGCAACCATACAAAGCCAATACACTTAATTATTCACATGCATGGTAGCATATCAATCAATAAATCCGTAATCTAATTTCAGAGTTTTCATCAACCTTGCAATCATTTAACACACAATCCACATACTATCAACTAATCGAAGCCAACACAACACCATGCAATCAAATTGCATGCTTACCTTTCAGTTTTGGCTTGAGTTTCACATATAATCCACCATTACTCACATTTTCAGTCACCATTGCTGCCACAAGCATAAACAATTAGCGCACATCTCATTTTCAGCTAAAACTAAAATACTCACCCATTGCTTATCTAGCTCTAAAATCACCATGCATTCCAAGATTGATCGACATGCATGCATCTATTTCTTTCAAATCTTGGAACCACTAAGTCAAACCTTCCTTGTCTTTTTCTTCTTTCTCCTTTCTTTCTTTCTTCCATTCTTCCTTCCTCTCTTTGCTTCCAAGTTGATTCTCCCTTATTTTTGTCTCAATGGTGCAATTTTCTTTCAAGGTATAGTCGTTTTGCTATTTATTGGTGTGGGTGAATTTCACAAGAAATGACCTTAAAATGGTCTTGTGAAATCTTCTTTTTTTGTCCTTTTCTTCTCTCATGGGCGGACCTCTCAAGGCAAAAGCCTTGAAAATGGCTTTCATTTTCTCATTTTGCTCACACATGGGCGGATTGCCCAAGGTTACTTTCGTTTCTTCTATTTTATTTTTCCTTTACATGTCACACCATGCAATTTCCTTTCTTTGTTGTTAACGCCACTCCCATTGGTGGCTTGTTCATGTAATGTGTCCTTATCCATTGCTTTATCCTTTGGTTAGATTACCTTGTCCATGCATGTTAGTATAAGCCCTACAAGCCAATCTGTGGTTGTATGGGAATTACAATTTTG
>NW_018397269.1:4245786-4245897 GCF_002168275.2 Theobroma umbraticum
ATTGGGATACAATTATGAGATCCTTATGCATTAAAGCACTGTTCCTAAAAGTTCCATATCATTGTATTATTGAGATAGGGCATCAATAATGCTCAAAGATTGGCACATGTT
>NW_018397269.1:4245997-4246142 GCF_002168275.2 Theobroma umbraticum
TGCAATTTGGATTAAATTGAGAGTGTAATAATTTAAGTTAGACTTAAATCGAATTCTAGGTTTTAACTACTAAGGACCTAGTTAAAAGAGTTTAATTAGGTATTGGTTAAATATCATAATTGTTATAATATTAAGGACTTATTTA
>NW_018397269.1:4246152-4246727 GCF_002168275.2 Theobroma umbraticum
ATAAGTTAAACCTAGATATAAATATCACAATATAGCCACTCTTTCTTTGAAGGAAATGGGGAAGGAAACAAAATAAAAATTCCTTTTCTCTCTTGAGTGCCACCACTCTTGAGACGTTTAATTTTATTTTGAGAACTTCTACTTTGATCATTTGCTGGAAATCATAGAAGAAAAGAGGACAAATCGTTGTCCACTTACTAGCACAAGCCCATGGCATAAAGCTCTCTCCTTGGGAAGGATCCGTTGCAATCATGTGTGCACCATTAGAGGCAAAACGATTGAGTGGCTCGGATTCTTTCACACAAAAGGTGTTCATTTTGTCACCAAAAGGAATCCATTTGATTACAATATCACTTGGAAAGATAAAATTTTTTCTGATTTTATGTAGTACTTAACTTTGCATTAAACAACCAAGGTGATCTAAGGATAGGAGGCATGTTTTATTTTATTTCAATTTGTTAATCCGCTGCATTGATGCTATAATCATGCCATTCCTAGCAATGAATTGGTCCACATGGTATTCTTTTTTGATTTATTTCATTTGTATTTCATTCCACATGTATTTCTATGCATTT
>NW_018397269.1:4246737-4246913 GCF_002168275.2 Theobroma umbraticum
TCCTTTTAATGCCACCTTATCACCCAATAGCAATTCATGCTATGATTATCTTTTTCTTTTCAAATCGCATTACCATCCTTATGTTATTTACCACGGGCTACCTTTGCCAAACCATGATTTTTTTCCACTTAAATACTCTTTATTCTTTTTCTCTTTATCAACTTTCACATGGTGGG
>NW_018397269.1:4247470-4248453 GCF_002168275.2 Theobroma umbraticum
CCAAATAATCCTCCTTCATGACTAATTTTGACGATAGATAAAATATTAATATTTTAATATTATTTTATTAATAAAATATTATTTATTCTAAAATTTTTCACTTGTCTTCTCGGGACCCAAAATATCTCACTTTGTCTTGGTTTATCTCTTATTCACCTTTTAACATGTTAATTCATCCACAATAAAAATATTATTATTTTATTATTATTTTGTCACTTATGGAATATTTTATTGTAAAATATTCTTTTTACTCTTCGACACTCTTAAACACTCTAACTAACCTCAATCAGTATTCGATAAGTTCTACTAACCACCATATCAAAGTACGAGATGTTAAAACATATTCATAATGTATCGATACATTTTTCTCGGAACCAAATGTATCAATACATGGGCCAATGTATGGATACATTTCGTTAATTTCAGAAAAATAAAAAAGGTAAAAACATATTTTCACATCCTATTTTATAAATATATCACATTTTTTGAGGGTTGGAAACTCCCAACCACATTTGCATGATAAAATACCTATTTTAAAGCTCTTCCAGCTCATTTTTAATTCAAACCTTCATTTTTGATGATTAAATGATGTGGTTTTCAATTGTTTTGAAAAAGGTATCATTTTAAACTTTGGAAACTTTAAATCTTGATTTTTAGTTTTTGAAAATATGATTTTGTTACCCAAATTTGCTGTTGGTGATTAAAGTTTAAAGGTTTTATGATTTTCTTAAGCATCTAAGCTCACCTAAGGTAAAGATGGAACATTTATGAGTTTCTAAGTACGCGTTTTAGCTAAAAAATTAGTTTAGCTAAAATCGAGTAGTTCAAAAGTACCTAAAATAATTATTATGAAATCTTTATTCTAGGAAATGATTGTGATGATTGTTGTACAATAGGAACACTTGAAAACTCCACGAATATAGCTGAAACGAAGTTGTGATTGGAGCTAGGAATCGACTCTCCAATTAGGTGAGTGGATATAT
>NW_018397269.1:4248463-4248602 GCF_002168275.2 Theobroma umbraticum
ATTTTAATATGTAAAGTTAGCAAATTTTTTAATGGAAATGGTTGTTTAAGCATGTTGAAAATTTATTTCCATAAACAGTTTACTAAAGGACTTGGATTACAAGGTTTCATGAAGTTTCAAGGAAATGTTCAAATGTCTT
>NW_018397269.1:4248612-4251695 GCF_002168275.2 Theobroma umbraticum
TTATTGTGATATGTGTGACACAATTATTTTAAAATTGTTTACGAATCTACTATTTATGTAAATATGCTACTATGTATTAGTTTTCTACAAAGGGGAAGAAGCCATTTATGATTGAATTCCACTCGATTAATTCGGCCTTCAGGGCTAGTTTGGGTGTGAGAAATACCTATGGTTAATGTATGAATGTTATAATGCACATGTTAGATATGATGTAGCATGATAAGAATATTGGATGAATGAGTTTCATTTATGAGATTGTAACATGTATGCCATGAGATGTATGTGGTAAGATAGTCATATACACTATGGGCTATGCATGTAAGTGATTTATGAGATTATGAAATGTCTGCCATGAGATATATATGTTGGGTAATCATATACACTATGGGCTAAGTATGACAATGATTTATGAAAATGTTATATGTTCATGGTGGAAGCTAAGAATAAGAATGATCCTAAGCTTAAGAGATTTTATAATGTCCATGGCTGAGGCCAAAGTGCCACTCACACAATTTTGATGATTCATGCAAGGTGAACCAAACGGTAATGAGGACTTTGTCCACTACCCTCTTGAATGGGGTAGGACCACTCTATAAATCATGGATGAGGCCGATGTGCCATTCACGAGAGTACTCTAGGAACCCAAAATAAAGAAGCTTAAACCACTATTTGCCAAAATGGGGCAGACCTATTCATAGTTAGATTGTCATGCCAAATGAGATTAATGAGTTAGAGGAATGATTAAATGAGTATTACTTAACGATTTATGCTTAAATTCCTAGTTTATGATTATATGAGTATTGATGATGTTAGTCATACTATAATGTGGTGATATTAGCTTGGTTAGAAAAAACCTTAGCTTAAGGAATGATCCCTCAATGCTAGAAAGACTTATGAAAGGTTTAGATTCAAGAATATGCCTAGAAAATTGGATTCTATGGCAAAAGTATCGATACATATGAAGTATGTATCAATACATTTTCAACAAAATGCTACAAGAGGTATTTTATGTGAAATGTATCAATACCTTCCCCAAGGTATCAATAGACTCCTTTCATGTATCGATATATTCCAGAATGTATCGATAAAATTGTTGCAGAAATGGTTTCTCAAGTGATTTTAAAGAGTTTTTCAAGATTATATGGTTTCTAATGATTTATGCGAAGATGTTTTCCATGCAATGTTATCCAAAAGATGATTAAATGCTATGTTTCATAATCATTATGAAAACGATGTTGAATTTACGAATCATATGTATTTATGATTGCATGGTTATGTAAAACTCTTACCCCATAGCTTGTCCCCTTCCCTTTATTCACTCATGAAGTATTTGTGACTCACACGTTATTTTCCCTCATTATCTTTGTTGTAGATCAAAGATAGTACTCTCTTACTAGCAACCAGTGTCATGGAGACGAGATTCGTTCATTCCTCATTGATAGGTGTCTGGTAGCCTCTCAATGCCTAGTGAGTCGGGTCATGTTCCGCTGATGAGTCAGTCTATGTTATGTTCATGTTTACAGACTATGAACATGTTTATGGATTATAGGTATGTTACAATAGTATACCTAAATGTTTGAATACATTACATTATAAATGTTTTGTTAAATGTATAAAATGGCTCAAGAGCCCATATAGACACCTAAGAGTGTTGAGACATGTAAATATTGTGGTGCACTGGAAATGTGGCATTCTGATGATATATGAAATGTTTACACTTACACTAATATGTTTAGAAGTCCATATATATGTAATGTTGCATATAATGATATGCATGAGTTGATATTGTATGCTTATGATTGTTTATGTAATCTTCCGCATTGATGAATGTTTAATCATAAATGTTTAAAAGGCTTGTTTGGGCTTAGTGGGCTATACCCATCTAGGTTCATGCACCAGTCATATTCCATCACCAAATGGGATGTGACAAAATTAGTGTTAGAGCTCTTGGTTCATAGAGTGTTAGGTATTCTTTGGTTGTTAATAAAGTGATGGAGATGTATGTTGGAATCTTGTTTTTGTTTTGTGTACCCGAGCACAAATCGAGAACATGAGACCTACATATAATTCCTTGTTTGTCCACCCATAATATGCTTAAGAGACATGTCTAGTATTATTGTGAGTTTGTAGTGTTGAGTCATACAGTATACATTGCTCTTGTCTAGGTGAGATATGTTGCCTAACACACAAGCAAATGCTGACATGCTGGAAAGTGTGAAACTCCCACAAAGACTACTGATTGACCACGTATGCCCATTGTTAGGGGCTATCATAGACATGACAAATTTGAAAATTCAGGGAAGACTAATACCCTCACTAGTGCATAGACAAACGGACAACGTCTCAAGGTAGTAGTTGATGGACAAGCTCCTAAGATTGTAGTGCCTCCGGTGAGTGCATTGACCATAGAGGATCTAATTGTAGGCTTATAAGGAGTCAGTTAGACCATGGAACTTCTTATGTTGGAGATTTAAATCATGCCAAGATGACTCATATACAGCGAAATATTATTATAATTTTAATCCCGTAAGCCATGGATCACTTTAATCGAAACTAATCTAGAAAAACCACAAGATAAATTTTGACATACTTGAAAGTTTGCTTTTTTTGGTGGAGTCCTCGGTTTTTTTTTTACACCAACTAGGACTTATCAAACCATAATAGCATAGTTGTCTTGCTTCTTATGGTGATCCATACAGTAATTTGCCAAAATCTCTTCACTAAGAGTGTGTGAATCCCTATGCTGAAGTTTGTGCTAGCAAACTCTTAACTTTGAGCTCCCTTGTGTTTCTCTCTTTTTGGTTGTGATCCTATCTCAACACATGAGAAAATAAAATAAAACTCTTCTATATATTCAAAAGGCGACTAACGGATTTTTTTATAAAGTGAATTGACCTACTTTATAACCAATAAGGATTATAAAATGTCTTGAGCTAATGAGCCTTTATTTAATACTCCATCAAATCATATTTGATTTAGCCTAATAGTAAATTGGATTAAGCCTCTATAAAATCAATTAGATCATATCTAATTAAACTCAAATTAATTTTGACAATTCACCTTATGTGTGTGACCCATTAAGT
>NW_018397269.1:4251795-4270366 GCF_002168275.2 Theobroma umbraticum
ATTATATTGTCAAGATAGGGTATTGATAATGCTTAAAGACCTGGTGCATGTTAAGCCTCCTTACTTGAAAAATAAGCAATCGAGCTCATAGATTGAAGCATATGGGATACATGACGATAACATATGGGTGCTTGTTAAAGACCAAGCAATCGATCTCCTTACTTAATCTCTAGTGTTCATCTCGTGTTTCATGTATCGATACTATGAAAGAACCAACTAGATCCACTACAAGTTATATAGTATGAGTTCCTACAGTTGGGTGATGATTTGAGGTACGAGAAGGTGTCGGTAGCAAGTGAAGAAGTTATGGTCTGAAGAGATAGCCTCGATTAAGGTACAATGGCACAATCACTCAAGCGAAGAGGTGACTTGGGAAGTTGAGGAGGACATGCGAGAGAAGTATCCACAGTTATTTTGCAAAGGTTAAAGCATTAATTAAATTTGAGGATGAATTTTCATAAAAGGGGAAGAATGTGAAATCCCACCTTGACTTAGAGGAGAAGTTAGGAAATCCTTAGGTAAGCATATAGAATACATATTTTGCACATCATACTTAGATTAAACCTTCAAAAGCATTCATTAATACCTTTTGTGGTCTGTCACTTTTGAAGTAAAAAATTTTCTAAGTTTAAAAAAGTCAAAATATATGATTTTTATAGAACAATCTTTTAGAAATAAAAATTGGTGATAATGGTTCTCTTGATTTTTAGATGACCAAAAATGATTTTTCCATTATTTTTGGAGCACATTTGCTATGGTAAATGGAAATCGCAAATTTAATTTCAGTCATACTTTTTTGATTTTGTTCTTGAAACTAAAATTTAGATTTTGATTTTTTTGATATTTTTATTGAATCCAAATGAAAGGTTGTTTGCTTATCTACATTAAACCTACAAGTGCATTTGCAAAGTAAAACACCTATTTTGACGCTCTTCCAACTCATTTTTAACTCAAATCTTCATTTTTGAGGATTAAATGATGTTGTTTTGAGTTTTTTTGAAAAAAGTGACATTTTTAAACTTTGGAACTTTAAATCTTGATTTCTAGTTTCTAAAAATATGATTTTGTTACTTAGATTTTTTGTTGGTGATTAAAGTTTAAAGGTTTTATGATTTTCTTGAGCATCTAAGCTCACCCATGTTAAGGATGGAGCACTTATGGGTTTCTAAGCATAAGTTTTAGCTAGAAAATTAGTTTAGCTAAAATAGAATAGTTTCAAAAAAACCCAAAATGATTACTATGAAATATTTTTTTGTAGGAAATTATTGTGATAATTGCTGTATTATAGGAACACTTGAAAATTGAACAATTATGACCAAAACGGAGTTGTAATAGAAGCTAGGAATTAACTCTCCAATTAGGAGAGTGGATGCACCTTTTCAAATATTTTAATATATAAAGTTAGCATGATTTTTATGGAAATGGTTGTTTAAGCATGTTGAAATCCATAAATGGTTTACTAAAAGACTTGAATTACAAGGTTTTATGAAGTTTCAAGGAAATGTTCAAATGTCTTAATTTGATAATTATTGTGATATGTGCGGCACAATGATTTTAAAATTGTTTACGAATCCTTCTCTACAAATTCGAGAATTACAAAGGGGCTTTGAACAATATTCACTATCAATTTATCAGTTTTCTTTGTGAGAAATGCCAATTGCGAAGGCAAAGAATTAATCGCATCTAATCATGAACTCCAGCAATTTTTGCTGTACCTAATCTTTTAGATGGCCATTGATAGTTATTGGAAGCCTTCTCTTCAAGCAAATCATAAGCCCCATTGATGGATTTACTCATAAGTGCAACTCTAGCTACAACATCAATGGTAGTTTTAATAGGTCCCAGTAAACCATTATAAAAAGTTTGAACTTGTCGCCATTTAGGTAATCCATGGTGAAAACATCTTCTTAACAAATCCTTATACCCTTCCCAAGCCTCATATAGTGATTCAGAGTCAAATTGCACAAAAGAGATGATATCATTCTGCATCTTTGCTATCTTGGCAGGTGGAAAGAATTTTGTTAAGAATTTCTAAGCCAAATCATCCTAAGTATTAATGGAACCAGCAGAAAGCGAATTTAACCTACTCTTTGCTTTATCTCTCAGTGGAAAAAGAAAAGCCCCAATCTTATGGCACCACTAGTAACACCATTAGCCTTGAATGTACTTCCAAGAAATTCACAGTATAAGCATTAAGATCATCATTAGGCAAACCCACAAACAAAACAAAAGTTTGAATCATCTAAATGATTGGTGGCTTAATTTCAAAATTGAATAGGAGGTCTTCAGATACTCGAGTGGAGACCTTGTACTAGTGAGATAGCATATTCCCTCAAAGACTTAGCCTCTTCCCCTTGGCGATCAACCATTGTTTTACTTAGAGTTGAACCTTTTTCATTTTTCCTCTAAAGTCTTCATAAAGTATTTTCGATTTCTAGATCAAAAGGAACAATTTTCAAATTTTGATCTCTTCACATACAACAACCAAAAGTACCTAAAAAAATTAAAGAAAAGAAAAAATTTTAAATTAAGATTATGAATGCTTGATATTAATATTAAAAAGAAAAAACTAAAAAACAACTCCCTAGCAACGGTGCACAAAACTTATTGTTCATTTTTCTACCCACGTAGGTATACGTAGCGTAAAGATAATATAATGATGAATAGAGTATTATTCCCACAAAAAATTGTTTTAATTCCTATTGTTGAGTACTCAAATTGATACATCTTAATCTTATTCAAACAACCTAATTATTAAAAAGAAAAATTAAAACTAATAACTAAAACTAATCTAAAATCTATCAACAAAATTATTTTATTAAATTTTAGTGATTACCAGACCTAAGATTATGATATCCCGTGGTACTTCATCTGATTATTGTCTCTCTCTCTTAACTCAATTTAATGGATTAAGTTGTTAACCTAGAGTCCTAAATTACTCACAAATCTCTATCGAGTTTCTCATAAAAATATCTCTCTCAATTAGTTTACTATATATATATATATATGCAAATTAAATTAAAGAAAGATTTATTAAGTTCGTACTCTAATATTGGCTACGTATAGTTTATAGGTGTATGTCTACCCTATATGCAAATCAAACCACCTAATTAACTAAGTGTATTTGATCGTATGCTATTCTATTCAAGGTCTACCTAAATCTCTTTAGTCAAGGTTTAACTTAGATTTCCAATTCAATCTAATTGGTGGCCAATCAACCAAAAGCATTAAGAACAAACTAGAATAAACAACTTAAACCCATCAAACATAAGTAAAAGAGAGATAAATAAATCGGACTACGTATTGAGTTTAATCATAATCTTAGATAAATAATTTAGTTCCTTATCAAGTCACACATCATCATCAAATAAAGTTTAAACATTAAAAGAAAAAACCAAGAAAAGAATAGCAAAAAGATAAAAAAACCCAAGAATTGAATTCTTGATCTCCAAATCTTCTTTAATCCCTTTTGATTTCTCCTCAGCTTTAATGACATTGTGGCTTGATTCTTAGCTTTCAATCCGCTATTTTTAGTTATTCTTTAAAAGTCCTCTGAAAGGTTATTTTTATAGGACTTTGAAGTAAGGCCAACTTAGGTGAAGAAAGAAATCAAGTATAACTAGGATTTCCTCATAAGACTACGTGAGTTGCGACCTACCTCTACCAAGGCCTCGGCCTCAACCATTTAAATAGTAGAAATAATAATTGCTCTAGGACTGCTGTAGTGCTCCAACTTCAACAAAATTTTTTACCACTTTCTGGGCTGAAATGGGCGAAGTGGTAAATAAACTTTTTTTTCCTTAGCGTTCTAATGGCTTAAGAATCATCTCATTTGGAGTTCTATAAAGAAAGGTATGGTTGAAATACCCAAATATGTGCAATGGAAGTCTGCACCTCGAAATTGCTCTCCTTCTTCCATTAAAATTCTTCCTTCATTAAACCTACAAGAGCATAAAATTGACTAAGATTACATTGACTCACCTAAATTAGTTAACCTAAAATAAATAATTTAAATAAAACCTACCAATGTCTATGTATTACCACAAGAACTAAGCTAAATTATTATCAAAATTAAGCGTAAATAACTTTATATCATAGAGTTATCACACCCCCAAACTTAATATTTTGCAAGTTCTCAAGCAAAACATAGAAAAGAAACTAAAGAAAAACAAATTCAGATGATGAAAACAAATATATTTACTACTACTACTACTACTACTACTACTACTAGAGATAAAGTGCACCAACTCAATAATTCTCCATAATTTCCTCAAAAGTATGTCTATAATTTTCAACTTAAGGAAAAATATAAGCATCACTTAAATTCATGTTTCAATTCCAATGCAAGCACACTCCCAAATGGATTTTCGTGTCTGTGAAATATTATACCAAGAATATCATGATATTCGAATGAGTTTATGCTAACACCAAATTCAAATTAGTAATATAATTCCATAGGTTTACTTTTCATCTCTTTCTCCACTAATATAGACTAACACCAAGCCAGGAATCAATAGGACTTTATAAAGCTTGTAATATATGGCTAGGGTCAAAGTAGGAAAAAAGAAAATAATGTGGCTCAAATCACACTACACACAAAATTATTCTAAGACCTATAGCTCTCCATTTTCATTCTCCAAGTACACCTTTTCTTCCATATTAGAACTTTGCATTTGTTCACACATTTTTTTTTCAAAATTTCACAACTTCACACCCTCAAACTTATTTTCTTTGTATAGTAGGTAGTTTGGTGATTTTTAATAAATTAAACATTTTTTTCACATCAGCATCACCTTTCTGCTTTTTTTCATCATTTAGCTTATTTTAAATTTCTTAAAATAATATACATGCTTAGGAGTGAGAGTTGCAAACTTGAAAAATTTTATTTAAAGGTAAGCTCAATTATTATGTAGTTAAACAAAGAAAAGGGAAATAAGCTCAAAAGGGTATACTAGGGATAAAAAATGAACAAGTTTAGCTTTTTAAGCTTAAATAGTCCAAAGATGGCCTAAATCATTTCCCTAACTAAGTATTACCTAGGATTTAGCCTTGAAAGAGAATCAACCAAATTCTAGAATTCTCAACATAAGATAAATTTTTATATCAATGTAAACCTTCCCTAAATATTCACAATAATTTAAAGCAAAAGATACATTGCTCAAAATTGTGAAAATCAAATCCTAACAATGATATTTATCAAAAGAATTAAGCATGAATCCAAACAAAAAATTTATTAACTAAAAGTTAAAAATTTAAAACAACTAGTTATCATCATTAGATAGGAAAATCATCAAAAAAATTAACACAACCTTCCCTAAATTCTTGAAATTCGAGCAAGTACTAAATCCAAATACCAACTAATCCTAAACCATTTATAATAAACATGAAAATAAAATTAAATCAAACACTTCCATAAAATATTTACCACTAGAAAAATAAATTCACCTCCCAAAACTTAAACTAAACATTGTCCTCAATGTTAGAAAAAAATAAAGGTAAGGTAAAGAATACTCCCGTAATATTTGGATGAATTTGGTGAAGTTTTAGTCCTCATCGTCGTCCCCATCGTCCTCTATCTATTGCCCTCATTGTTTTCTGCCTTATTAGCACCCGTAGGAGGATTAGGTGCCGAGGAAAGAGTAGACATTCCATTCCTATAAAAGCACCATAAGCTCGAAACATGTGATCCATATGTTGATTACATTAGGTTTGATAAGTCATGTGTTGCTCAAATTGGTGCCCAAGGTTCTCAACTAGGTGCTCAAGGTTCTCAATTCTCTAAGTTATTGGCAGTTGTTGATGTCATGGTCGAGGGGATGGAGGATGGTGTGCAAAAGAAGAACTACCTCAAGTAGAATTTTAAGATCGTTGGAGGATGAGATTGAGATCAATTGGAAGTTTAGAGTGCAACAACTCCTCGCTAACATTCTAAAGTACACCAACTTGTTTGCACATAGCTGTAATCAAAGAAAAGAACCATAAGCCTTCATGTTTTGATTGTGTAATGTGAGTCATGGCTTTGTAAATTATGCGACCAATATTAATTGTGCATCCAATCATGATGGACCTAATAAGAATGGCTCGATCTTTTGTGACTTCAGTAGTATTTTTTGTAGGAAGTAATTAGGAAGCCACAAAATACAATCATATCTTAGAAGTTGGTTTCATCACATTCTTCTTGATTGAAACTAAGGTGTAATTAAAGATTCACCATTGAGCACCTTCCTCACAGAGTATGTGAAAGATATCATCCTAATCTTCATGCTTAACCAAATATTGATCATAGCCATTGTTTTCCATATCAAGAGCTTTATAAATTTCATTGATGGCATGGTTCGAGAATGAAACTAATGTACCTCACACAAAAACAAAATCATTAATAGCTTCAACAGTATTAGCATAAAAATCTCTTAGCAGAGGGATATTCGCAACTGCTGGTGAGGCACAAAATTTTTGCTATTGACATCCATCTATCATTGGTTGAATATCAAGGTGTGTAATCAATCCTTGATCTAGTCCTTGTTTAGGGATTGTAATTTTGTTTGCAAAAGAACTGTCATGTTTAGCCGTAGTGTCAGTTGACACAAATCTAGTATGATCAAATGAACAACTAGAATTTTATCTTGCTAGTTGGGGTGCCATTCTTAAATTTTCTGTAATTAATTCTCAACCAAATAGAAGAAAAGTACCCACAAAACACAATAGACCACCCAAAATATCAACGCATATACCTTCTCATTCTAATAAAAACAATGCCCATAGTATTAAGAAAAAAATCCAACAATTAACTTATTTCTATACTAGTAGGCATATAAAAAAATAATTTAAAAGCAAGAAACTTACCCATTTTCCCCAATTTTAACTTACCTTTGAAATTTAAAGGACAAATATAACAATCTACCATACCCATAAAATCACTAAGCACAATACATCAATACCCATCACAAATTTCCAACAAAAAAAATAATGTGAAGCAAGTCAACAATATCTCTTTAAAATAATAAAAAGAAAAAGAGAAGAGAAAAGAAAAAAAGAAAAAAAACATGAAAAAAATAAATAAATAAATAAAAGAAATATTGAAAATTACTTGAAATTTAGAACAAATATGTTGAAAATATGTGTGGGTAATGGGTATAAAGGAATAAAGATAAAAGGGGAATAATGGTGAATGGAAGAGTAAAGGATAGTTGAAGAGTAATGTGTAGAAAATTACTATTAGGAAGGAGGGTTAAGTGTGCTGGAGTGAAGGGGGGTTTTATATGGGAAGTGAAGGCTACCTAATGTTGGCAGCCCAAATAAAGGATGATGGGGGGCATAATGGGTAATGGGTTGCCCATTTTGGCAGCCCACATCAAGGGAGACTATAGCTTTCCCCTAGTGGGAGTCGTTACCTACATACAAAAGGGTCGTGAGGCACAACCTCGTTGTGGGAGTGCCACGGCCAAAAATCTAGTAGGTAGTTGGTCTACCGCTTCCCATTAGAGGAGCCACCGCCTCAATAACTCTTTTTTTTTTATTAAGGCTAGGTCGCAGCCTAAGGCATAATGAGCCGTGGCCCACGTCAAGAATGTTCGGGAGGTCACAGCCTATTTTTTTTTTTTTTTGGAAGAGGGCAGCGACCTGAGGCCTTAGTGGACTGTGACCCGTACCATGGCAAGTTCAGGAGGCTGCAGCCTCCCCTAATGGAAGCCAAGGCCAACCCCCTCTCAAAAACACTTTTTATTTTTATTTTTATTTTTTGGAGAAGGCTGTACATACTTGCAAAATAAAAAAATTTGTTAATAATTTGCAATAATAATAAAAACAAATAAATGAAATTAACTTAGAAGAATTAAATTGAGTTAGAATGCTTGGTTGCCTCCTAAGAAGTGCTTGATTTATAATCATCAGCTTGACTTTCTCTAATTCAAATTACATCGATAAACGTGATTCAAAATCTTTGACAATCAAAATCACCACCCCAATAGTGGTTTAACCATTGCCCATTCACCTTGAAGGTTGATTTATCATCAGCTAGCTTTACCACTCCATGAAGATATACTTTCAACACAATGAAAGGTCCAGACCAACGAGATTTCAGCTTTCTAGGAAATAATTTCAAACAAGAATTATATAGGAGAACATGTTGGCCAGGCTCAAAATTTTTCCTTATGATTTTCTGGTCATGCCATTGTTTTGTCTTCTCTTTGCAGATTTTGCACTCTCATATGCTTCTTGATGAAATTCATCCATCTCATTGAGTTGCAAAAGATGTTTTTCTCTAACTACTTGAAAATCAAAATTAATCTTTTTAATTGCCCAATATGCCTTGTTTTCAAGCTCCATAAGAAGATGACAAGCTTTTCCAAACACCAATTTATAAGGAGACATCCCAATCGGAGTTTTATAAGTAATCTTATATGCCCACAAAGCATCATCCAGCTTTTTTGATCAATCTTTTCTAAAAGGATAAACAATCTTCTCAAAAATTCTTTTCATTTCTCGATTTGAAACTTCTGCTTGGCCAGTTGTTTGAGGATGATAAACAATGGCTATTTTGTGCTTGACTCCATATTTGGCCAAGATTGCCTTAAAATATTTGTTATAGAAATAAGGCCCTTCATCACTAATTATGGCTCTATGTGTACCAAAACATGTAAAGATATTCCTTTGCAAGAAGTTTATTACTACCTTAGAGTCATTCCTTGGTAATGCAACAGCTGCAACCCATTAGAGACATAATCAACAACAATGAAGATATATTCATTATTGAATGATGGAATGAATGGACCTATAAAACCAATTCCCCACTCATTAAACATTTAGACTTCTAAAATGTTATTGAAGGCATCTTATATGTTCTAGATATATTGCCCATTCTTTGACATCTATCACATCTTTCAACATAATTATGAACATCTTTGAAAAGAGAAGGCCAATAAAAACCTGATTGTAGAACCTTTGCAATAGTTCGTTTTCCCCTATAATGTCCTCCATAATCAAACGAATGGCAATGGTGAAGAATATTTTCAAATTATTCTTCAGGAGTACACTTTCTAATGATTTGATCTCCACAATGCTTTTAAAGAAAAGGCTTATTCCACATATAGTATTTAACATCACACAAGAATTTTTTCTTTTGTTGAGAATTAAATTCGGGAGAGAAGAGTTCACTAACTAGATAGTTCACAAAATCAGCATACCATGGCAAGTTTTTTCACTTTTCTATATGAAACAATTGTTCATCAGGAAAGGTCTCATTGATCACTATTGAATTCCCAACTTCTTGTTCATTTTCTAATGTCGATAAATGATCTACCGCTTGATTTTCTATACCTTTCCTATCTCGCATTTCTAAGTCAAATTCTTGAAGCAAAAGTATCCATCTTATCAAGCTTGGTTTTGCATTCTTCTTCTCAATTAGATATTTAAGAGTTGCATGATCAGTGTAAACAATTACTTTAGTACTAACAAGATAGGAGCAAAATTTATCAAAAGCAAAAAAAAAATAGCAAACAAAGTCCTTTTCAATTATGGTGTAATTTGCATGAGCCTTATTCAATATTCTGCTAGCATACTAAATAGGATGCAAAATCTTTGCTTTTCGTTGGCCTAAAATTGCACCAATTGCATAATCACTAACATCACACATTAGCTTAAAAGAAAGATTCTAATCAAGAACAATGATAATAGGAGCATAAATTAATCTCTTTTTCAATTCAACAAAAGTATCATGGCAAGCATAATCAAAATTAAAAAGAGTATCCTTTCCTAACAAATTACAAAGTGATTTAGAAATTTTAGAGAAATCTCTAATGAATCTCTTATAAAATCCAACATATCCTAAAAAACTACAAATGCCTTTAATAGAGGTGGGAGGTGGAAGTTTTTCAATTGTTTCAATATTTACTTTCTCTACTTCTAAATTTTACTAGAGATTCGATGACCTAAGACCATGCTTTCTTGCACCGTAAAGTGACATTTTTTCGAATTTAAAACTAAATTAGTTTCTTTACATCTTTTAAATACTCTAGCAAAATTAAATAGACAATCATCAAAATTATCCTCAAAAATTGAAAAATCAGCCATAAATACTTCCAAAAACTTTTCAACCATATCAAAAAAAAATTCTATTATACATCTTCGAAAAGTGGCTGGAGCATTACAAAGTCCAAAAGGCATTCTACGAAAGGCAAAAGTTCCATAAGGATAAGTAAATGTGGTTTTTCCTTGATCTTCAGGAGCAATGTCTATTTGATTATAACCAGAATCATCATCCAAAAAATAATAAAATCCTTATCTTCTAGTTTATCAAGCATTTGATCAATAAAAAGGAATGGAAAAGGATCTTTTATAGTGGCTTTGTTCAATTTTCTATAGTCCATACATATCTTCCATCAAATCATATTTCTAACAGGAATGAGCTCATTATTTTTCATTAGAAACAACAATCATACCTCCTTTCTTAGGACACATTGGACCATGAGCCATCAAAAATAGGATAGATAATACCTGTATTTAGCCACTTAATAATTTCTTTCTTTACTACCTCTTTCATGATCAAATTCAGCCTTCGTTGATGCTCAATGCTGGCCTGGTGATTTTCTTCCAAAAGAATTTTGTGCACTCAAATTGATGGACTAATTCCTTTGATGTCCGTAATGGTCCACCCAATCGCTTTTTTGTAGTCTCTTAAAACTAGAATAAGTTTATTTTCCTGTTCATCAAAAAGAAAAAAAGAAAAAATTATAAGTAATGTAGAAGAATTTCCCAAATAAGCATACCTTAAATGAATGGGCAGTGGTTTGAGCTCAAGTGAAGGAGGTTATTCAATTAAAGGTTTAATTGGTGAAGTTGTAATTGATAATTCCAAATACTCAAATTGGGATTTTGGAAAACGTGATGGGGCATCAAGATGGTTAGCATATTCTAGAACTTTTTCATCAATAATATCACATAAAGAAATTAAAGAAGTTTCTAGTAGATCATCATAATGATTCTCAATAAACACATTATTAGTAATGTCATCTACCACATTAATTGAGAAATATTCATCATGGTCATCGAAAAATTTTAAAGTTTGAAAAATATTGAATGTTACATATTGATCTTCAACCCTTAAAGTAAGCTCACCTTTCTCCACATCATTTAAAGCTCCAGCAGTTCTCAATAATGGTCTCCCAAGAATTATCTGTATTTCACGATCTTATTCCATATTAAGAATAATAAAATCTACAAGAAAATAAATTTATCAACTTTTAAGAAAACATCTTCCACAATACTATAAGGGTAGGTGATGGATCGATCAGATAGTTATAAAGTCACAAAAGTTGGCTTAATCTCTTCCAAACCAATGTTTTATAAATGGACAACAGCATCAAATTTATACTTGCACCTAAATCACATAAAGCTTTAGCATAACAAAAAGCACCAATAGTGCAAGAAATAGTAAAACTACATGGATCTTTAAGTTTTGATGGAAGCGTATTTGGAATAATGGCACTACACTATTTAGTAAGTGCAATAGTTTCAAACTCACCCAATTTCCTCTTTCTAGACAAGATGTCTTTCAAGAATTTAACATATCTTGGCATTTGTTCTAGAGCTTTAACAAAGGAAATATTAATATGTGGTTTTTTAAACACCTCAACAAATCTCTGGAATTGTTTGTCAAGTTTTTCTTTTTGAAATCTTAGAGGAAAAAGTGGTGGAAGTGTGAAAGTAGTTTTTAATTGTGATGTTTCTTTTAAATTTTCAATAGATTTTTCAACCACAATTTCTTTTCAACATCCTTTTCAATTTCTTTCTCATCAAATTGAATTGAAATTTCAAAATTTAAAGCTTTTCTACTTACCTTTTTTCCATTCCGAAGATTGATTAACTTACAATATTCCTTACCTTCTTTTCTTAGGTTGGGTTCAGTATCACTTAGTAAGGTACTGTGAGGTTTAGCATTCAAAGCACTGGCAAGTTAGCTTATTTGTGTGTGAAGATTTCTAATTGATACTGCTAGATTTTGAATGGAAGCATTAGTCCTTGTCATTAAAGCATCAGTCTTTGTTATTAATGCATCAATCTTTGTCATGAATTGTATGAACATAGCCTCTATTGAAGGCTTTTTCTCTAGCATGGGAGCTCTATGTGGAAATCCAAGAGGAAAGTTTGTCTTAGATGCTGATGAAGTCCCTTGGTTGTTGCCCCAATAGAAATTAGGATAATTCCTCCAACTACAATTATAAATGTTGGAATAGGGATTATTTTATTGCTTATTTCCAAAAAATTGACAAGATTCAGAATAGATGGGACAATTTTCATTGGAATGTCCTTCTCCACAAAAATCACACATCACAAATGGGCTTTGAATAGCGTTCACACTCAATTTATCAATTTCTATGTGAAAGATGCCAATTGTTGAGACAATTAATAGCATTTAATTCATGAACTTCAGCAATATTTCTTATACCAATCTTTCAAACGGCCATTGATAGTTATTGGAAGCCATCTCTTCAAGCTAAACATAAGCCTCATTAATGGATTTATGCATAAAGCACCTCCAGCTGTAGCACCAATGGTAGTTTTAATAGGTCCCAACAAACCATTATAAAAAGTTTGAACTTGCAACCACTTACGTAATCCATGATGAGGACATCTTCTTAACAAATTCTTATACCTCTCCCAACCTTCTTATGGTGATTTAGAGTCAAATTGCATAAAAAAGGTGATATCATTCTACATCTTTGCTATCTTGGCAGGTGGAAAGAATTTTGTGAAGAATTTCTGAGCCAAATCAACCCAACTATTAATGGAACCAATAGGAAGCAAATTTAACCAACTCTTTGCTTTAACTCTCAATGAAAAAGGCAAAACCTCAATCTTATGGCATCATCAATAATACCAATAGCCTTGAATGTGTCTCAAATTTTCAAGAAATTCATAATATGAGCATTAGTATCATCATTAGGCAAACCCTCAAACTAAACAGAAGTTTAAATCATCTGAATGATTGCTGGCTTAATTTCAAAATTGTTGGCTTAAATAGGAGGTCTTTGGAAACCTTGTAATAGTGGGACAACATATTCCCTAAAGACTTGGTCTCTTCTCCTTGTTAATCAGCCATTGTTTTACTTAGAGTATAAACCTTTTGATTTTTCCTCAAACGTCTTCGAAAAGTCTTTTCGATTTCTAGATCAAAAGGAACAATTTTCAAATTTAGAGCTATTCGCATACAATGACCAAAAGTATCCAAAAAATTTGAATTAAGATTACGAATGCTTGGTATTAATATTAACAAGAAAGAACTAAAAACCAACTCCTCGACAATGGCGCCAAAAACTTGTTGTTCAATTTTCTACCCACACAAGTATATGTATCGTAAAGATAATATAATGATGAGTAGAGTATCGTTCCCATAGAAAATTGTTTCAATTCCTAATGTTAAGTACTAAAATTGACACATCTTAACCTTATTCAAACAACCTAATTATTAAAAAGAAAAATTAAAACTAATAACTAAAACTAATATAAAATCTATTAGCAAAATTATTTTATTAAATTCTAGTGATTGTCGAACCTAAGATTATGATATCCCTCAACACTTCATCTGATTATTGTCTTTTTCTTTTAACTTAGTTTGATGGATTAAGTTGCTAACCTTGAGTCCTAAATTATTTATATGTTTTTGTCGAGTTTCTCATAAAAATGTCTCTCCTAATTAATTTACTATAAGTCCATGCAAATTAAATTAAAGAAAGATTCATTAAGTTTGTGCTCTAATCTTAGCTACATATTGCTTATAGGTGTATGTCTACCCTATATGCAAATCAAACCACCTAATTAACTAGGTGCATTCAATCATATGCTATTCTATTCAAGGTCAACCTAAATCTCCTTTGTTAAGGTTAAACTTAGATTTCCAATTCAATCTAATTGGTGGACAATCAACTAGAAGCATTAAGAACAAAATAGAATAAACAACTTAAACCCATCAAACATAAGCAAAAGAAAGATAAATAAATTAGATCATGTATTGAGTTCAATCATAATCTTAGATAAATAATTTAGTTCCTTATCAAGCTGCACATCATCATCAAATGAAGTTTAAACATTAAAAGCAAAGACCAAAAAAAAGAATAACAAAAAGATAAAAGAACCTAAGAATTGAATTTTGGATCTTCGAATCTTCTTGAATCCCTTTGATTTCTCCTCAGTTTCAATGACGTTATGGCTTGATTCTTAGCTTGCAATCCGATGTTTTTTGTTATTCTTTAAAAGTTCTCCAGAAGGTTATTTTTATAGGGCTTTGAAGTGAGGCCAAATTGGGTGGAGAAAGAAATCAAGTATAAGTAGGATTTCCTCCTCAAACTATGTGAGCCACGGCCTACCTCTACCAAGGCCTCAACCTCGACCATTTAAATAGCAGAAATTGTAATTGCTTTAGGACTGTTGTAGTGCTCTAACTTCAACAAAATTTTATACCACCTTCCAGGCTGGACTGGGCAAAGTGATAAATAAAGTTGTAGCTTTTTCCCTTAGCTTTCCAATGGTTTAAGAATCATTTCATCTGAAATTCTATAGAAAGAGGTATGGTCGAAATAACAAAATATGTGCAGTGGATGTCTATACCTCAAAATTACTCCCTTTCTTCCATTAAAATTCTTCCTTCATTAAACCTATAAGAGCACAAATAAATCAATAACAACATATTTTAATCACATTAACACCAATTAAGTATAAAATTAACTAAGATTAGATTAACTCACCTAAATTAATTAACTTAAAATAATTTAAATAAAACCTAATAATTTCTATGCATTAACACAAGAACTAAGCTAAATTACTATCAAAATTAAACCCAAATAACTCTATATCATAGAGTTATCAATGATTGAAGTCCACTTGATTACTCTGACCATTTAGCTAGTGTGGGTACAAGATATTTATATGGTTAATGTATGAATGTTATTATACACATGGTAGGTACGATGTAGCACAATAAGAATATTGGATACATGAGTTTCTTTTATGAGATTATAGCATTTATGCCATGAGATGTATCTTTTAAGATACTCATATACACTATTGGCTAAGCATGTAAGTGATTTATGAGGTTGTGAAATATATGCCATGAGATGTAAGTGTTAAGATAGTCATATACACTATAGGATAAGCATATAAGTGATTTATGAGGTCATGAAATGTATGGCATGAGATGTATGCATTGAGATAGTCATATACACTATGGGCTAAGCATGTAAGTGATTTATGAGATTATGAAATGTATGCCATGAGATGTATATTTTAAGATAGTCATATACACTACGGGCTAAGTATGGTGATGATTTATGAAAATGTCATATATTCATGGTGGAAGCTAAGGATGAGAACAATCTTAAGCTTAAGAGATTTTATGATGTTTGTGGGCGAAGCTGAGGTGCCACTCACGTAGTTTTGATGATTGTTCATGCAAGGTGAACTAAATGATAACAAGGACTTTGTCCACTACCTACCTGAGTAAGGTGGGAACACTCAATAGATCATGGATGAGGTAGATGTGCTATTCACAAAAACGTGCTATGAACCTAAAATAATGAGGGTTAAACTACTATTGATCATATTGAGACTGACCTACCAATAGTTAGAATGTTATGACAAATGAGATTAATGAGTTAGAGAAATGATTAAATGATATTACTTAACAATTTATGCTTAAATTCCTAGTTTATGATTATATGAGCAATGATGATGTTATTCAAACTATAATGTGGTGATATTGGCTTAGTTAGACAGAACCTTAGCCTCAGGAATGATCCCTCAATGCTAGAAAGACTTATGAATGGTTTAGATTCAAGAATATGCCTAAAAAATTGGATTTTGTTTTTCTACTCATTTTACCATTGGATTGACTATAACTTTTTAAAGGTTCACTTTTGCCTAGGGTCTTCAAGACTCCTTGACTTTTTGGCACCTCTCTTTAACTATTTCTTCCTTTCCTTTTTCTTGTAATCAAATATTAATTCAATACATGTTTGCTCTATATTACTCAGTTGAAAATTCATGTTTGAGAGCTTTTATGATGTTTTCTAATCATGCATGGCTTTTCAAACAATTGTGTGATTTTAGGGGATGACAAATATAATGGAGATAATTTCAAATGCTTGACATTAAAACCTAGTTATCAATGTAATTTTTGTCAAATCAAAACATAATACGACTCAAGACTAACAATGTATTTCAAACCTATAGTGCCAACAAGAATGAGCTAGATCCCATGGAATGGTGATGGCGGAAACATGGATGCATGCAATTGTCATTCGATTTTCACTCATCCTGGCCGACCTTTAGGTAAATTCGAGAAATGTTGATTCTTAGAGAGGGATGAGTTCTATGTTATAAAACACCATATGTACTAATGAATTGAGAGGAGATATTACCATACATTGAGAAAGTTTAATTCTAAGTTTAGAAAATGGTGAAAAAAGAATGGTATTAATTGCCTATATGTTCCTCCAATTTTAAGAAGTTCGATGACATGGTGAAAAAAGAATGGTACGGTATTTCTAAAAAAGAATTGGAGAAAGTTTGTGACTCAACATTTTAAAATTAGTTTAGATAATATGTAAGTTATTTTAATCAATATATTTGAATGTGTTAATTATTTACATGTCACTTTTTCGTAGGTCACCAAACATGTAAATCAACTTGATTCTCATCTAGTTGACATGTCTCATGGTCCTAGTTGTATGACGAGATGTTACAAAGGCTACTATGTGAATGGATACAAGTTCCATACATTAAACAATGGAGAAATCGTAAGGCAATGAACACTGGTGTTTGCATCAAAGGAAGTTGCTATAATGATTATGATCATGACTTTTACTAGTCGTTGATCAATATCGTTGAGTTAGAATACTTTGGTGTGAACAATCAAGTAGTTTTGTTCAAATGTCATTGGTTTGACATCGTAAAAGGTCTTAAAGTTGATCCTATTCATGGATTAGTTGAAATTAGACACAACTCAAATCTTGCTACTAATAAGCCTTTTGTTTTAGCTAAACAAGCTACTTAAGTTTACTACCATCCATATCCATCAAACAAAAGAGATCGACATGATTGGTGGGTAATGTACAAATGAAGGCTTGGAGTCAATTTGACATTCAGAATAATGATGCAAATGATGGAAAAATGATCGACTTGAACAAAGGTGTGTATTGAAAAAATGAAGTTCCATTCAATACAAGATTTGATCATCCTTTCACATGACCTAGACAATACTACAACTCTAGTTAATGGTGAATATGAAAAGGATAATACATTTGTTGAGGTTGAACAAGAATATGATGAAGAGAATGAAAGAGTTGAAGCACAAGATGAAAAGACAAAGGAAGATGCAAACAAAGATAATGATAATGAAAGCGGTGATGATAAAGATAAGAACAAAGAAAATGAGTTTGCATATTCAGATGATGATTGATGATCGATGTTTTTGTTTTATTTAAATGATGTAAAGATTTTGACATTTAAATGTATTGATGATGATTCATTTACATATGCCATTTTGTTTTGAATTCATGTGTATGAACATTATTATAAATTTCATATGAATATGTTTTTCAATGATTATGTATTACATTAATTGGCAATTAATATTAATGGATTGGGTAAAATACCTTGACTCCCTTAAGTTTTAACCATAATTCGATGTAGGTCCATTAGTATTCGAAATGGATAGTCTACCCCAAACTTGTAAACGGCATTAACAGACAAACATAAAATGTTTAAAATACCTTTCTTCTTTCTTCACTCTTTTTTACTATTTTCCTTTCTCTCAAGTCAAGTAGTGATTCTCCTTACACCAATCGGCCACCCAGTAGCTGGATTTGGCCATGAAATGTCAGATTTGCCCAAATCTTCCTAGGGAGAGCATGATATTAACACTCCCTAGATTCGTGCTCCCTAAGGAAACACCAGCACCATTTAACTGGATCTGGCGCTTCTTGGCCAGATCCGACCACAAGGTGGCTGACTAAGGAAAGATAGGGTAAAGAGATTTTTTTTTTTTTGAATAAGAAAGAATAAAATTTTAAAAATGAAAAATTATAGTTTATATAGTGTGGTAATTTTTTAAATTAATGAAGGATAAAATTATCTAAGAAATATTACCATGTCATCAAAGTAACAAAAACATTAATGGTTGACTAATGTTGGACTTACGTGTCTAGTGAAAAATATTCTTTTAGGGAAAACTGTCTATTTGAAATACTAATAAACCCATGTGAAATTATGACTAAAACTTAGAGAGACCTACATGGAAATATGGCTAAAACTTAGAGGTTCACAGATTGTAACAACCGACTCACATGGTGGTTACCAGTGCACAAGTCATGAAAATAAGCCTACACAACCCGGCTAGCCTTTTAAGCATTTTATTCTGCCTATGTTTATTTTCCTTACATTTTCATTTCTACACCAATTAAGTTTGCCAATCATCAATGTCGTTATCTCATCCATAACTCACATTGAAAAAAATAATGTCTCATTAATAGTTCACGTGTTTCAATAACTTAACTCCACACTTTTAATTCACAATATTTAA
>NW_018397269.1:4270376-4270659 GCF_002168275.2 Theobroma umbraticum
CTCAAAATAATTCTAAACACATCATTCATTATAATTTTAAAATGACTTGACGACTAGACAGCGGAGCGACGCGAAGAGAGCTAGGAGATGCCATTACCTACATGGCTGCAAAGGATTCCTCACCAATGATGTCCCTAACTATCTATTTATCTGCACATTAAACAATGTAGGTGAGTCTCACAGACTCAGTGATCATCGACTCCGTGAGCAAGCGGGGAGGGAAAACAAACATAAAGGTGGAATATTTATAAATCAAAGAGTAAGCGTAGAAAACATACTCCAT
>NW_018397269.1:4270974-4271403 GCF_002168275.2 Theobroma umbraticum
CTCTTAGACACCATCACCTACTTGTGGGAATTGCCCATGCCACCATATATAAATTGGGGCTTTAGGTCCCCCTTTACCGACTCATGGGAACTGCCCATGCCACTTAATACGAATCAGGGCTTCAGGTCCCCCTTGTTCCTACTCGTGGGAACTACCCACGCCACCTAATATAAATTGGGGCTTCAAGTCCCCCTTGTACAATCAAATATCGATAATCAACAATCACCACTTTGTGCGCAAAGACCACACTTAACCTGGTGTGGTAACAGGTCCTACCCTCGAGTATCTCAATCACGTTAAAAATGAATCCATCGCCATTTAATGCATTTGCAAAACATGATAGATCAAAAACAATATAATCATAAATCAAATATTATGCATAATTTATTTCGAGGCATGGCATGTCCATCAAATTAGCATGCTAAGTGA
>NW_018397269.1:4271835-4272057 GCF_002168275.2 Theobroma umbraticum
CTTATCCTTTGAGTCTTAGCTTAATTTTGTTTCAACTCTGCCACAGAGTTTAGCATTTTTCAAACCAGCATCATTATCCTAGCTTCCATGCGTTCAATGCCTCAAATTTTGTGGAATTTTCAACTATCAAAGTGCCATTTCAATAGTCCCTAACAACCAATATTTGGAATTCATCAATATTTTTCTAACATTAAGTGCCTAATACACAAGAGCAATAGAATT
>NW_018397269.1:4272157-4272237 GCF_002168275.2 Theobroma umbraticum
ATTATTATCCAATCATTCATGTTGGATTATTTAGTAAACTCATCTTATATGAGTTGTGCATCAATATGCATCTTACTAAT
>NW_018397269.1:4272247-4274414 GCF_002168275.2 Theobroma umbraticum
TAATGGATTCATCTCATGAATTATACAACCTCATGCATCCCAGTAAATCAATTTTGTGCACAGATCTTATCTATTGGATCTCATAATTTCATGACCTTTGACCTTTAAAGTGTCATTAGCTCCCACTATGTCTATCATGCCTAGAAATCTTGTCAAGTAAACTTATTTACTTTCTTTTGGTGTGTTATATCCATAACTTTTATATATACTTACATGTCATTAGTCATTCATCATTAGTTGTGGGATGAAATCCTTTTAAAGGTTAGTTCATGCGATTAATTGGGTTTGGAATGCTTTGTAATTCATCTCTTATGAGATACAATATGATAATCATTGTTATTTAGTTCTAAGGCAATCTTAATTGTAGATCCAAGATTCTCTTAGAATGCTCTTGACTAAATATGTTCACAAGCTTTATGATATCATTGAGTTATGACTCAATTTGTCTATGTCAACTCATTAATCTTCCTTTCTGATCATAATAATAATAAAAAATCTCACAATGATCTTAACATTATGACTTAGCATTGATTATCATCTATGCGCAAGGTTATACTTAAGGATAAATAATTTAGAACAATTCCAAAATAAAATGAGATGTAAATATATAAATATACATATAAGCTAAGCATCTTATGCTAGCAAAATATAAATCTATGTTTCATAAACATAAAATAAAATATTTAGCCATAGGTACAAAACCAAACATCTCATCTTTACAATCATGCCATTAAAACATTCAATGCTCTAAAATTATTTATTGCTCCACAATCTAATCTAGGTCGACAAGCTTGATCACCATCAACTAAGGTTGTCGCCTTCACGGTCCTATTCTTCACTGCTCTTTATCATTAGTTCCTTTAATATGTCATACATATTAAAACCATTAATAAAGAGTAAGGTATCATATACCAAGTAGTGAAAAATAAATCATCATATGATTAATACCTGACATGGAAGCTTCCTTTTGCTTCTTCCTTTTGATGGATTCAAGATAATCCTTGCAATTACACCTCTAATGTACTAGTTTGCTGCCAAAATGGCATTTGTCATTGTCCTTGTCCTTCTTCACTCCTCCAATAAGCTTTATACCTTTTGAAGTTGATACCTTTCAATCCTTGTTTTTCTCAAAAAAAAAATTTTTTTATTTTTATTTTTCTTAAAAGAGACAAGATGAATTGAAGGCTTATCCTTTGCAATGGTATTCTTAGCTTGTGTCACCATATTCAATAAGCCCAAAATGGTTATTTCAATTTTATTCATATTGAAGTTCAACACAAACTATAAATAGCTCTCTGGTAACAAAGAAAGTACAAGGTCTATGCTCAAATCATGATCCATAACCCAACCCAACTGCTCAAGTCGAGTGATATATCCTATCATCTTAAGCACATGAGGCCTTGCTGGGCTTCCCTCAGACATCTTACATCGAAACAGTTCCTTTGAAATGTCAAATCTCTCTGTGCGACTTTCCTTATCGAACATTTCTCTAAGGTTTAGGATAATATCCAGGGCATTCATAGCTTCATGTTGCTTTTGAAGATCTAAAGCCATACTAGCCAACATCACACATGTGGCTTGATCGAGAACATCCATATAAACTCTATAGGCCTCCTTTTCCTTATTTGTAGCATCATCGCTAGGTTCCTTGGGAACAAGACCATCCAGGACATAAGCCTTTTTCTCTTGTTTCAAAACAATCTTGATATTACGAAACTAGTCAATAAATTTAGACCTGTTAACTTTGCATCAAGTATGCTTCTAAGTGACAAACTATTTGCCATGACATATTTATATCCTATATAAGCATATATGATTTTTAGTCATTAACACAAATTATATAATCATAAAGATAACGTTTTAGAGTCTTATATGATTATTCTCAATATTTTATAAAAATAATAACCCTCATCTACTATTTTGATACATTTAACCTTTAAAATTCTTATTGAGCTAGGACCCTTTTCATCCCACTATGGCCTTGAGTGACTTAACAAGCCATAATGAAATTAATTAGGTAGGGAACTTAGCTTACCAATTATATCTTATACAACTCCTAGTTCAATTAGGTGAGAACTCCTTGTCTAAATGCATCATCTACATTTTGCCTAACTATGCCTCTAATAGTATGCGGTCATGTGTGACACATCCGAACAACATGGTACTA
>NW_018397269.1:4274424-4274551 GCF_002168275.2 Theobroma umbraticum
ACCCACCAATAACTCAAACGTACTCATGTAAAAGTTTGGCTTTGAGTGACTTAACAAACCTCCAATTAAAAGAGTAGTCTAATTATCTTGTTATATGGTGGAAGGTAACTTTTTGACTCAATATTTT
>NW_018397269.1:4274561-4274625 GCF_002168275.2 Theobroma umbraticum
TTTATTTATTAATTCATTAATTATGGTCTCATTGATTTCGCATTGTTGACATGCATAGCATTTA
>NW_018397269.1:4274635-4274829 GCF_002168275.2 Theobroma umbraticum
CATATATCATATATATATATATATATTGGAAAATAAATCTATCTCTTGCCAACTACCAGGATGATTATGGACTTTACTAATTCTAATTTCCTCTAGCCATTAAGGAAATTAGTTGGTCAAATTTCTAAGGGATTTACACAAACATCATCTTCAAGCTTTGCTTGTAACCTTTTTGAATCTCCATGGCGCCTTTG
>NW_018397269.1:4274839-4275160 GCF_002168275.2 Theobroma umbraticum
TTCAAGTTACAAAAATTTTTCTATCTAACCTTGGTTTTACACTTTGATGTAACTAATTACATTTTATAATCAAGAAACTTTAAGTTACATTTAAGGGAAGTTAGGTGAGAAAAGAATTTTACAACCCAGAGAAAATAGAGAAAAGACAAGCTGTGCAGACCCTATTTTAAAATAAAGATCATGAAAAATAAATTTAACCATTCATGACTTAATCTTCTAAGGTCTACATCCATAATCATCCGCATGCTTTATAATCAAAATAAAAAACATAGAAATAAATGCAAGCTCAATATCACTTGGTGATCTTGTGTGTTATTTGAG
>NW_018397269.1:4275173-4275430 GCF_002168275.2 Theobroma umbraticum
AATTCACTTAAAGTGCTAGACTCAAATTATTTGGTATTGTTTTATTTCAATTTAGCGTTTAAGAAATTTTCATTTTCAAACACTTAAAGTAAACATTTTACTCCGTATTTCTTATTGAAAATTCATTGAAATAAAATTTTCCTTTTTAAGACTTTCCATTTTACTTCTTCCATAATTAAAACTCCTTTTAATCTTGGAAACTATTTTATTTTAGTTAAACTTCCTAAAATATATCTAAGACAACATTTCAATTTCTA
>NW_018397269.1:4275440-4275843 GCF_002168275.2 Theobroma umbraticum
CATGGATTAGTTTCCTAAATTATATGTTGTTCAAGTTACCTAAGTGGTGATTTAACAAATTTTGAAAACTTCTAGTCAAACCAAAATTTTAAGGAAAGTTCAATACTATTACATAACTTTAGAAGTTTCTTGTAAAGTAAAAAACTATTTCTTATGAATTTTTCAAATTAAAACACTATCCTTAATTTTAAGAATTTCTTTTAAAGTATGAAACAATTCCCTATTTTTTATGAATCATCCAATATTAAAATTCTATCCTTAATTTTAGGAATTACTTTTAAAGTAGGAAACAATTTCTTATTTTTTATGAATTACATAAAATTAAAATAGATGGTATTTAAGTGCTCTTAAAACTCTACAAATCATGAGTCAAACTTATGAAAAAGCTGCTAAAAATTTTCAG
>NW_018397269.1:4275853-4275983 GCF_002168275.2 Theobroma umbraticum
TAACAATTAAACACAAAATTCATGAAAAATTAAGCCATCAAAACAGATTATAACTATCCAAAATTTTCTGCGTTGAATCTTTGTTATTTTGGAACTTGAAAACATGATTTTTATGAACCTTTTTCATACT
>NW_018397269.1:4275993-4276299 GCF_002168275.2 Theobroma umbraticum
TGGTTGAAATATGTAGTAATTTAATTTGATAAAATTAATTTTTAACAATTAAAATTGCTCATAACACTTTCTCAATGTTAGTAAAAATAATAATTGGCACATTAGTCCCCAAAACACCTCAAAACTATTCCGTTTTAACTTGGCTTCACAAGCTTTTTAATCCATTCATTAATTATTCAACTAAACATGATTTTAAACCTTTTAAAATATATTTTAATGATTTAATTACATGTTGTTCAAATTTAAATTAAAATAGAAAAATAAATTTTTAAAAAAAACCTTTAAAATTTATATATACCAAATCAA
>NW_018397269.1:4276309-4277037 GCF_002168275.2 Theobroma umbraticum
AATCCTATTGATTATCACCAAGAATCAAACATGCAAATTACATGAAAAAATCAAACAATATCTTTAATACCACTGTTGGGATTCGGCCTCATGCTCAAATAAGAAAATAATCAAAAATTAAAATATTACGCAGCGGAATAATAAACTAACATTTAATCTGAGAAACAGTCAAATCCTACAGGATCAATGTTTATATTTTTCATGTAACTTTCAAATTAATTATAAATACTCATAAGTTTAATAGGTACGTACCTTTCTCTAGATATTGTAATCAAGAGCCAATTAAATTAAAATCTTTATTTTTTCACCTTTAGGATTTGTCAAATCTTCAACCATCCAAGTGTTTGGCCTTTAATAGTAATCCACACAGCGACTGAATAGGACCTTCTCAAAGGTAGGATTTTACTTGTGCTAACAAGCTTTGTTTCTTAAACAAAAAGACCAAAAGTTGTTCTCGAATCATATTTTTGTCAGTCAAAGAAAACTATTTTTTTCTTATTTTATGAAATGACTAAAAGGTGGTTGGAGGCTTACAGTTTTTAGTTAGCTAAGATAACATATTTATATAGCCAAATAAATTTGTAACCCTAACTACAATAGTTGTATTTTAATTTAATTAAGTCTATGATAACTTAATTAATTTTTCACTTTATTTTGGTCTCTTTCAATTAAGGCCAACTTAATTAATTATCCTTATTTAATCTCAATCATGTCACTTAATGTGTGTG
>NW_018397269.1:4277168-4277441 GCF_002168275.2 Theobroma umbraticum
CATCTAGCAATATATCATGACCACCCAAATGTTAGAGAGTCAATTAAAAAATTTGACAAAGCTGTTCAGTGATAAGCCTTTCAATGCAATACGATCCTTTCATCAAATATCTCGGATATGTCATTAAGCATGACTCAGTGTCTACTTATAATATTCCATATTAGTTCTTATAATTCATAACTAACCTTATGAATTTGGGAAACTAACTTTTCTCAAATACATCATGCTTTGGCCAAAGACTTTATATAAGTTAATCAAGAATTGAGAACAAGT
>NW_018397269.1:4277541-4278904 GCF_002168275.2 Theobroma umbraticum
CTTGGTGCTAAAACTTTGACCTTGGCATGTATGCTTTGGTGCTTAAGCTTTAGTTTTGCCATGTAACATTCAGTGTTGAAGTTTTGATCTTAACATGTAGCATCTGTTATTAAAGTCTTAGTGTGTAACATCTTTTACTTTAGCCTTGGTGTATAATATCTTTTACTTTGGCTTTGGCGTGTAACATCTTACACTGAAGCTTTAGTCTTGGCATATAACATCTGTTGCTAAAGTTTTGATCTGTAACATCTGCTTAAACTAGTAATATTGTTTTGATTTTCTTTTCTATTATTAAATATGATCTGTAACTTGCTCTTTTATAGTTTACTGCAATATAAACTATCAGAATTAAAACATATAATAACTTTTTTTTCAACTGTAACAATATTTTTTTAAACATAACATGTAATAACAATATATTTTAAATATAATGTATAATTTGTTCTCTATATTTGTATTTTACTGAGATATAAATTTTTGGAATTAAGCATTTTCACGATAAAGATAAAGTTTAAAATTAAAAAAAATTGACATAAAAATGAAGATATGTTGAAAAATTATTCAACCTTAACGTTACTGCTAGGATAAAATGGACTTGGACGAAAAGGTATTATTCAAAGTCTTCAAATTTGGATAATTAGTTTTTAGATTATTTTATTTGTTACATTTCTTGCAATCATAAAACAAAAACATGGCATCTAACATTTTTTTTAACATGGCATGTAACAATATTTTTCAACATGGCATGTAATAATATTTTTTTCAACACATGAATTTGAATATAAGAAGGTTTCATTAAGGACAATTTTATCCAAAATTTTTTCTTTTTTTGATTAAAAATAGTTAAAATTAAAAAAAATTATTTTTTAAAACACCTTATCTTTTAGAGGTAAAAACAAAATTATCCTTTACGAATATTAACAATATTATAATACATAATTACACATTATGATATCTAAGATCACAATATAAAATGTTAGTATACATACTTTATTTTTTAATAATATAAATTTTAAATTTAATATTCTCTAAATAAAATTTAAAATGATATAATATTACAATATTAGAAATACTATAAAATATTTATACTATAATATTAAGAAATTAAAATATAATTTTACATGCAATAGGTTTGTAATTTTACACAAGCATGATACTTAAAGAAAATGATAAAATTGTTGGTATATGCCCTTGAGTCAATTAAATTGATCAAGGAATATATATTGTCATTTAATGGGTATTTAATCGCATAACTATATGTGACAATAATAAGGAGGTATTAAATACTAATTGAATGAAGCCCATGGAACATAAAAGTTTTGTAAGAGAATTGTAAAGTTGTTACAATTATGAGATCACTATG
>NW_018397269.1:4278914-4279004 GCF_002168275.2 Theobroma umbraticum
ATGTTCTTAAAATTGTTCTTGGTCATTATATTGTCAAGATAGGGCATTGGCAATGCTCAAAGCCTAGTACATGTTAAGCCTCCTTACTTA
>NW_018397269.1:4279014-4279184 GCF_002168275.2 Theobroma umbraticum
AATCGATCTCATAGATTGAAGTATATAGGATACTTGACGATAACATGTAGGTGCTTGTTAAAGAACAAGAGCATTGAACATGACCTGCTATAAGAACTCCATTTGATATTTCACTTAAGTGTCTATGGAAAATGTTCTTATGTGATAGTCGTGCAACTAGTCCTTAGACT
>NW_018397269.1:4279284-4282208 GCF_002168275.2 Theobroma umbraticum
AAAAACAATTAATTTAAACAGTATTACCAATGAAATTATCGACGAATTATGCAATATACCATTGAAAATGAAGACATATTTACCAACGAATTAGACCTTATCATTGATGGAATCTCCAAGTTATGTGTGCCCTAAAAGCCATTAACGGTTCTATCGGTGATTCTGTCTAACAAAGCAGTCAAATCATTAGACTGAATGGCCGATTATCAAATTCCATGGATGATTTATTAATGAATTTGTTGCATCACCAACCACTCTTCTAGTCGACGGATCGGTTACTTTTTTGACAAAACTTAGGACGAAATATTTTATCACCAACAGAATAACCATTACGCACCATCCATGGATGGGTTACAATATATAAAGAAAAAAATAGAATAATCATTACCAATGAGAATATTTCTAACTATCCATCGTCGAAACATTTCGTGGCAATTTCCATCAATAAATGAAAATATCGACAGAATTAGAAGACTCTATTAGAGGTGCCTGGGCACTTTATGTGGGTTGGGCCTCCTATCTAGCCTGTTAGCTTGCTTGGCCTATCTATCCTTCCTAGATTACCTTGGCTGCTGGTGTGTTTGGGCTGCCTCTCAGACCATGAAAGATTGCCTTGGCTGCCGGTGTGCCTGGATTGCCTCACGAGCTGTGACAAACACTAACCCATCTACATAAACACCTAAGGCTTAAGTGAAGCAAACTATGCGTACCCATTGTGAGGTGTCAACAGCATTGCTACGATGAAGCAATACGCTTTTCGATTTTTTGAGATTTGATGGTATAATTTGAGATTTTTGGCAAAGAGAAAGGAATTTCAATCTAAAATTGTTTATTTGTAATTTTGATTTGCACCTCTTTTTGTTTGAACGATTTACAAATTTTTTTTCGTTTTGAGAACATTTGCAACTTTCCCATTTTCTTCTATATGTACCCGTTTGTTCAATGAAGCCCTTGTTAAGAGAGAGACAAGAAAACAAAAATTTAGAGAAAAAGCAGCTAGCATTGTAAGCTATTATCAGAGTCTAAAGTGTGTTGGGACCTTTTGCATGTTTGAACATGACGAGAAGAATTGATGCAGCAGCCATTAGACAACGTAGCATTTTATATAGTGAGGTGGTGGGAGTAACCTACTCCCAAAGTAGATGCCCACTCGCCTGCTTTAACATAGTTAGAGATCTACATTCTTTCTGCAAATTTCTTCAAACAAATCACTCGGAATGATTCATAATTTCCTACCATTGCATCCACTAAAAAAGACAAACTATCATATGAATTACTTTGAAATTTTCGTTTTCATTTTCAATTTAGGCAGAAATAACACAAATGATGATGAAGGTCACAAAGATGTTCAATCTGAGTCCGAATCGTGCCTCCTCTTTTCCTTATCCTTTCTCCGTCTTTTCTTTTCATATGAATCATGAGATTCACGCTTCTCATATCTCTCACTCTTCTCGCGTCTCTCTCGCTTCTCATACCTCTCACGCTTCTCATGCCTCTCACGCTTCTCATGCTTTTCCTGTCTCTTCTCCTCATGCTTCCTTCTCTTCCTGCTGCTTTCATCCTCTGATTCTTTTTCTACAGTGTTGGTGGTTGATGGCAACTGCTCATCCACCTTGACCGTCTCGGTTGAGGCTTCCTTCTGACCGGAGGGAAGGGTACTTGGATCTTCCCATGGGCGTGGCACTCTGCAGCATGAACAAAGGAAATGGAAAAAGGGACCAAGTTGTAAGCGATACTGTCAATAAAGGACATTGCAACAGTTGTTTCCATTATACAATTAAACATCTTGTGACCGTCTTAAGATAATATCAGTTTGCCACATACCTTGAGAAACCAAGACCATGGACTCGTGCTGCTTCAGCATGGCCTGCACCCAAGTCCTCTGCAGTAGAACCCCGCTTCACAAGTTCCGAAAGCTCATGCTTATCAAGGCGATTGCCTTGAGGTTGACTAGAACGTTTAGGAGCCAGTCCAAGAGCCTCCCTCATAGCTTGCTCCTCCTCTTCCTTAACTCTTCCAATTTCTTCTCTTAGAGCCTCTACATCTGATCCCCCAGATTTTTTATCCCTTGCATACCAGTGCAGATCCTTCCCTGCAATTGAAACGGAACCTCTTCATGCAGAGCCAGTAGGCTTTCATTATAGCAAAATCTCAGAGAACAAATACTAATTATTGACAGATTATATAATAATCACAGTAACATGTGAAGAAAATAAGTTGCTTGCACTGATGCATCCAAGGTGTCTGCCACATTTTACGAGTTGAATATATAGAAGTTGGTATTTAATACATCACTAAAGCTTTTGCTTCTGATTCAATAAAATACAGGTTAAATGTCTAATACATCAGTACAAACTTTTGCATCCTATAAAACCCATAATTTACTTACTAAAGGCCCAAATAACAAATTTTACTCAAAGAAGAAAAGGTGGGGGGTAGTGGAGGGGTAAAGAAAAATCAGCTATACAAAAATTTATCGTATGGAGAATTATGAAGCTGTTGACACAACTCCATAAAGGTAACCAAATGGAGAAATGGCAATGGTAAGGTGATTTGCAAACAGCAAAACTGTGGAACACAGAATTTTCAATTCACTATTCTAAGCCCTCACAGATAATTAGATGGATAAAACCACAGTTCAATGAAATAAAATTGAATGTGGATGGGAGCTCTAAAAATGGCCAGGATGCCGCAGGCAGTGGAGTAGCATGTGACCACACAGGTAAACTCCTTTTTGGCTTTTCAGAACACTTTGGTCCCCGTAACTCTCTCAAAGCTGAATTACTTGCACTTGAGAGAGCACTCAGTTTATGTAGTGCACAAAATTTGCTGAATATTTGGATTGAGATGGATGCCAAAGTAATAATCAGTATGATAAAGGACAGCAGTACAGGTTCCCATGACATCTGGTATGTCTTAGTATC
>NW_018397269.1:4282308-4282403 GCF_002168275.2 Theobroma umbraticum
CCTTATTTAATCCCAATCATGTCACTTAATGTGTGTGACCCATTAAGCTTTTAATAGGTTGGCAATAAATAGAAATCCTAATCAAATATCAATTT
>NW_018397269.1:4282413-4282614 GCF_002168275.2 Theobroma umbraticum
TTATATTTATAGATCATGAGCGGCATCTAGTAAAACACTATGACCATCCAAATGTTAGAAAGTCAATTAAAAAATTTGACAAAGCCTTTTAGTGATAAGTCTCTTAGTGCAATACGGTCTTTTCATCAAATATTTCGGATATGTCATTAAGCATGGCTCGGTGTCTACTTATGACATTTTATATTAGTTCTCATAATTCAT
>NW_018397269.1:4282624-4282712 GCF_002168275.2 Theobroma umbraticum
ATGAATTTAGGAAACTAACTTTTCTTAAATTCGTCATGTTTTGGCCAAAGACTTTAGACAAGTTAATCAAGAATTGAGAACAAGTGAG
>NW_018397269.1:4282722-4283170 GCF_002168275.2 Theobroma umbraticum
TCATATCACTTAGGGTGATGAATCCTCTCTTTACCACTCATTCACTTTCGCATGCTTCATGGTATACCCAAAAACACCTTATTTAGGCATTTGGTTGCATCCAAACCCATATAGGTGAAATCAAAGTATGTCATTCCCAATACAAGATGACTTACTATCTGAAGTCTAAGAACTAGTTGCACGACTGTCACATGAGAATATTTTCCATAGACACTTGAGTCAAATACCAAACGGAGTTCTCATAGCGGGTCATATTCAGTGAACTTGTTCTTTAACAAGCACCTACATGTTATCCTCAAATATCCCATATACTTACAATCTATAAGATCGATTGTTTACTTCCCAAGTAAAGAGGCTTAACATGAACTAGTCTTTAAGCATTGTCAATGCCTTGTCTTGACAACACAATGACCAGAAATAATTTTAAGAACATGGCTTTGATGCATAG
>NW_018397269.1:4283180-4283281 GCF_002168275.2 Theobroma umbraticum
ATTATAACAACTTTACAATTCTCTTGCAAGGTTTCTATATTCCATAAGTTTCATCCAATTAGTACTTAATAACTCCTTATTATTGCACTAACATGAAGGAA
>NW_018397269.1:4283756-4283955 GCF_002168275.2 Theobroma umbraticum
TTTAACATTTAGGATTCTCTCTATGTTAAACTCCTTTAACATGTATCCTAAATTTTTTTGTTAAGTCCCTTTTTAGGCTCTAACTCTTTATTCCCATTTTGTTTTTGTTAGGCTGGTAAATGTATCTTATACCCTTTTAATAAGTAACTTATCTTACTCTCACTAACCTTATGATGTGCACAAAATATGTTTATCTTAT
>NW_018397269.1:4284055-4285646 GCF_002168275.2 Theobroma umbraticum
TGTAGCACTTCATAGCATGATCACACCTTGGCCTTTCCACACTTGGGCATTCGATTTGATTAGGCCTATCAGTCCCCCTTCTAAGGGACATACATGGATACTTGCAGCAACTGAATGTTTCACTAAATGGGTAGAGGATATTCCTTTGAAGAAAGCAATAAGGCCGGCTATGGCCAACTTCATTAAAGAAAACATCATATGCAGATTTGGAATACCTAAGCATATCCTGTCAGACAATGGTACACCATTTGTTAACTCTAGTGTAAGGGAACTCTTAGCCCTTTATGATGTCGATCATGTGAAGTCAACCCCGTATTACCCTAAAGGGAATGGTCAAGCTGAGGCCACCAACAAAACTCTACTCAAAGTGTTTAGTAGAATGATACATGATGATCCTAAGATGTGGCATGATGCTGTTCCTGTGACACTATAGGCATACAGAACTTTCAAGCGAGCACCTATTAAGGCTACTCATTTCTCTTTAGTATACGAGACAGAAGCTATTCTACCTGTAGAGATCCTAGTTCCTTTAGCAAGATTGGCCTTGGATGCTGAGATGGACAATGATGCTTAATGAATGATGGAATTGGAAACGTTAGAGGAAAGAAAGGATAAAGTAAAGAAAAACTTCTTCACGTATCAAAGAAGGTTGAGCAAAGCATACGACAAGCTGGTAAGAAAAAGAAGCTTTGAAGAAGGTGACTTAGTACTTCGTGCAGCAAAACATATTAGAAGAGGAACATCAGCGACTAAGTTTAGTCCAAAGTGGGAAGGGCCATATGTTGTCCATAAGGTGAACGAGAGTGGATATTACACACTATTGAATCCAAAGACCAATGCTATTACGGCACCGGTCAATTTTCAATACATTAAGAAGTATCATGTGTGACAATACTATCTACTATCTGTCTTTTTATGAATGACTTCTTGGAATCAGTTTTTGCCAATTGCCTTATATTTCTTTTACTTTGAATGCATTGTCAGTCGCAACTTTATTGCTTTCCTCTTGGGTTGAGTAACTCCATTCAAAGTAAATTCATTTTCAGCTGCAAGCTATATCGCTATTTTTATGGCTATAATATTATTGTTTCGTTTGGTCAAAAGTTTTATGCTTGAAACCTTCACCATATGGTTCATATTTTAGCCGCAAGCTTTAACGCTCATAATTTGGTTTTACGTTATTGGTCGCAAGTTTTATTGCTTACTTCTTGGCCATAGTTTACTATTTACAAAAATGCCACAACTCTAAATGCTCATATAATATGTCATTCTCCTTCCCATTGGGTTGAGGATTATTCTCCCTAATATGAAGTTGAGATTTCCTTTTGGCCGCACATAGCAATACTTGTGAAACACTCATATGTTCTTAAAGAATGAAATATGGAGCCAAGCAGCTCAATAAAACCACGAAGAAAGAAAAGTAAATGTTCGCTTTGGAGAATAAGTTTACAATATCAGAAAAAAAAAGAACAAAGAAAAACTAATTAAGTATGAAATTCAGATGATAGGAGGATTTATCATTCTCAAAATTAAAGAAGTTATCTAATTTTCTTTGCAACTCCATTTTCCTTGCATCAAGCTCTTTTATCTC
>NW_018397269.1:4285746-4285871 GCF_002168275.2 Theobroma umbraticum
GTGTGCTTGATGCATATAGGAGTTCTTTGACTCCTAAGGTCGTGCAAGCACTTACTTGTGTCCAAGATTGATTACATGGATTGGCACGTGGTGATCCGGATTTGATTGAAGATGATTTGGACGAG
>NW_018397269.1:4286338-4286446 GCF_002168275.2 Theobroma umbraticum
AAAAAAGACCCATATTAAACGAAAAAAAATCAAATTATTTAACAAAAAAATTAATTTAAAATTAATGTCATTGTATCTTTAACCATTTTAGTCCATGGATCCTTAATT
>NW_018397269.1:4286456-4287333 GCF_002168275.2 Theobroma umbraticum
ATTGAAATTAATGTTGCCCATGAATCTTTAACCATTTTAGCCCATAGATCATAGCCCAAGTCTACCTATTTTAGCCCAAGTCAACCTAAGTCAACTCATTGATCTCACCTTCAAAAATCGACCGAACCGACTGAAACCGACATTGCATCATATGCGGTTCGGTTGGTTATATTGAAAAAATTTTTGATCAGTTTTTAGTCAAAACCGAACAGAAATCGACAAAACCGACCGCCGCACACTCCTAACTTCAATAGACTAAGGATTTTATTAACCTAATAACTAGCGGATGGATTTCTAGGTATCAATTAGTTAATCAATTAACAATTTAAAATAAACGAGTAATAATTACACCTCAACCTCTCGTCCCAAAGTTCAAACCTAGACCTCTAATAAAAACAAATTTCAAGCATTGGGATAATCATTTAAAATAATAGTGTAATCAAAATTTTATTCTATTAATAATAATAAATCCGTTTGATTTTAATCTCATCTCTATTCTGACTGTCACAAATTTTAAAAAATCGGATATCATTAACTTAATTTATTTCAAAATTTAAATGTTTTTTAATAAAATTGTTCTTTTGTAGTTTATGATTAAAAAAGGAAAAATATATTTATTAATTATTGAGAAAATAAATAAAGTAGTGTTTGGTACGAGGAAAGTGAGAGCACATTCCCTATAATGTGTCAAATTAAATTACATCACAGTGCTTATTTTACAACAGACCATTGTAATGTAAAATTGCAATGCAATCACATTACTGCCAAGAGATGTAATGTGATTGTAGTCCAAACCAATGCAATCACATTATATTGCACTTTGTAATGTTTTTAAAGATATTTTTATCCTTCAACTTTATTACCTTATTAAAAATAT
>NW_018397269.1:4287343-4287459 GCF_002168275.2 Theobroma umbraticum
TATAATTAAAATAAAAAATATTAAAATAAAATATATAATATAAAAATAAAAAATCAAAAATCAAAATAAAATAAAATATAAGAAATTAAAATTTATACAATATAGGTAAAATAAAT
>NW_018397269.1:4287555-4288482 GCF_002168275.2 Theobroma umbraticum
AAAATAAAATATATAAGATTATAATAACAAATGAAAATAAAATATATGACATTAAAAATATACTTAAAATATGATTTATATAAAAATTAACAATAAAAATAATAAGTATATTGAACTTAGATTTTAATAAATAAGGGCAATTTTGAAAATTATCATTACATTCCAAACAAAGTACTTATAAACCAAACGCTGCAATGTTATATTTTCTGTATTTTAATCATTATTTTGCTTGTATACCAAACACTATAATATTATTTTTTCTGCAATCACATTACTTGTAATCACAGCACTTGCAATCATATTACCTGTAATTGCATTACGTTATAAAATGCCAAACATCACTGAATTTTAAAGTATAATAAAAATAAAATAGGGTGAAGAGAGACAATGGAGTATATCTCAAAATAAATAAAATTAAAATTAAAATTAAAATTAAAATTAAAATTTGAAAACAAATTTGCTAATTTGAGTATAAAGAATGGGATGGGCATCGAGTGCTTGGCTAGTCAAATTCAATTATACTAATTTTCCCAACAAAAAAATAAAAATGCACTAATTTCCTCAAGTTTTGGTGGTTTTATTTTTGGTAAATAAATATAAAATAAAAACATTGCTTTCGATTACGGACTTGATATCCAAACCTGGTGCTTGACCTGATTTGTTTGCTCTAGGGTTCTTGCTTCAGAACTTATATAAGCTATTAATTTTCTGGTGTATATCACCATTCATAAACAAAAAGAATCAAAATTAACAAAAAAAAAAAGATGTTTCAAATGGCAATGAGATCTGCACTAAGTCGATTCAATAGTGTGACACGATATCGATCAATGGAGTCAACTCGGGTTGCGATTTGGTACTTGAGCAATGGTATGGATTGGATCTGGAGCAATAAGGAATCAATGGACTACGAGGTATTATTTTGATTTA
>NW_018397269.1:4288582-4289377 GCF_002168275.2 Theobroma umbraticum
TAATATCAAACTAGAAAGATACTCGAGTTAGGTGGTGGCATCTACAATGGATGAAGGCTTTTATGAAAATATCATGATTTTCGTAATTATTTTATCGATGTGCATTTTATAAAATTTTATCAATATTTGATATTCACAAATGTAAATAGTATTACATATTCTAATAACCCAAACAAAATTGCATCTTTAGTTTCAATTTGTTAATATTATTTGATATAAGCAACTAAACTTTTAAGAAATCATGTGATTTATTTATTTATATTAAAATTTAAAGTATTATAAAATTGATGTTTTGTTATTTTTAATATAAAAAAGATCAAAATAAAAAATAATATAGGAATATATAAACAATAAAAATATTAAGTGTTAAGAAAATATATAATTTTAAAGCATAAGAAAAAAAACAAATAAAATGGGATGAAGAGAGAGAGAAGGGAGTATATCTTCGAATACATAAAACTATAAATATATTAAAATTTAAGAACTGTTATGAATATTTTGTGAATATCCATTCATGTTATTTATATTTAGATTTGATGTAAATCATATTAGATTAATATATAATCCATCAAATCTTTAAGTATTATCTTCATCTTGTAAAGGGGTTATTTGCCTATAAATAGTCCCCCTTAGTTTATTTGTATACATATTTCAATAAGATTTCTTCTTTCTCCCTAAATACTTTCTTTTTTCTCTTTAAGTATTATTGTAAGTTATCTTTATTTATTCTTATAAAGTTATTTTTTATAATATGTTTTCATCATCTTCAAGCTTCAAAAAGATTTCAATGATTGG
>NW_018397269.1:4289387-4289582 GCF_002168275.2 Theobroma umbraticum
TCTGGTTTTAAAGAAAATCAGGTAAGTGACTTGATATTTCTTTAGTATTTCCATTATCTTAAAATTAACTTTAATATGAATTTCACTATTATGTTGTATATATTATATTTTGTCTTTTGATTGGAAAGTGAATTTGCTATTATATAGCTATTGATGAAAAACCATGAATATCCATTCCCTGAAGTGAATGTGACA
>NW_018397269.1:4289592-4289860 GCF_002168275.2 Theobroma umbraticum
TAATAAAAATTATGAATGTTCATTCTCTGATGTAAATGTGATAAACGAGATACTAATAAAAAATTATAAATTCATTCGTTCCTTGAAGTGAATGCGGCATCATTTAATAATTATGGTCATAATCATGAATCCATCTATTCTTTGAAGTGAATACAATATTATTTAATTATGATGGCTATAACAATTTATATTATCACTATTGTAATTATTATTTTACCACCAAAAGTGGATGGATATTTTATGATCTGAATTTAAGAATAATTTTACC
>NW_018397269.1:4289870-4290200 GCF_002168275.2 Theobroma umbraticum
GATAGATAATTTTACTATAAAAATGAATAGATGACTATAATCCATCAGAAGTGGATAACCCATCATGTGTGAATCACCCACCAAAAGTGGATGTATATTTGTAACCTATCACAAATAGATGAATTCTTTCAACGCACCAAAAGTAGATAGATACCTTCACCCACTAGCTCACTAAAAGTGGATGAATACTTATAACCCACCAAAAGTGGATAAATAAAGAAAAGAATAAAATGAATATAGAAAAAATATTATTATTGATGTGGTGTGAAATATCATTGGTCACGTACCTGTTGTACGTCTTAAATTTTATCAAGCATCACTGAAAATTGA
>NW_018397269.1:4290210-4290458 GCF_002168275.2 Theobroma umbraticum
GATAATTTTAATCATGGCCAAGTTGATATAGCACATCAAGATATTTGTCCATTATGAAAGAGGAATTGATTATATGATTGGTAATAAACATATCTATTATTGATTTTCTTATCCTAAAAAAGGAATTGATCATTTAACAGGTAATAGAAATATCCGAGAATGAACTTAATAGTAATTTGTATATTTAGTATAACTATATTATGGAGATGCTTTAATTTGTTTTCATTATATTTAAATGATATGTTCTT
>NW_018397269.1:4290468-4290765 GCF_002168275.2 Theobroma umbraticum
TTAATTCTATATTTAATATTCTTTTATGTTAGCTTGCAAGTTTTTAATTGTATATATTTTATTTTATTGAAGAAAATATAGATATTGATCTTGTCGGATCTAAGATTTAGAATGTAAATATAAGTCTAGCAGATATTACTACAACACACACTATATTTAAAGATAATAAATATTTTTCCTACTTGATAAAAAAAAATCAATATCGATTCAATATCTGGTAGTACAAGATTAATTGGAAGCTCTAGAAGAGGTAATATTTTACTACTTTAAGGACTAAAGCAATAGAGGATATATTAT
>NW_018397269.1:4290775-4323125 GCF_002168275.2 Theobroma umbraticum
AAAGAAGTTTATTAAATTTTAAAGATATTTGTTTAGATGGATATCATATTAAGACACTTAATACCTCTATTATCTCAAGTAGAAAATGTGTGTTGAAAAAACAATTACTTACTCTGGTCTTAGAATTAAACTATACAAATATTAAAATAATTGAAACTCATAGTAAACCAGAAGTTTACTAATGATTTTAATATTTGGCATGACCGGTTGGACCATTCCAGATCAATAATGATGCAAAAAAAATTGATTGAAAATTTATATGATCATTTATTGAAAAACAAGAAGATTTTTTAATGTAATAAATTTTATGTGCTGCTTGCTCTAAAAGTAAATAAATTATAAGGTTATTACCAGCTAAAGTTGGGATTTAATTCGCTATGTATTTGAATAATATTCAAAGTTATATATGGATTCATACATCCATCATATGAACCATTTAGATATTTTACAGTTTTAATCAATGCATCGACTAGATGGTCATATGTGTGCTTATTATCAGCTTGCAATTTGGCATCTGCAATCATTTGTTTGCAAGCACATTTTCCTAATTAAATAGTCAAGATTATTTGTCTCGATAATGCTAGTGGATTTACATCTCAAGCTTTTAATATTGCATATTAGTTGGAATAACTATTGAATAGCTTGTTGCTTATGTTTATACATAAAATGGTCTAGCAGAATTATTTATTAAACACTTCCAACTGATTGCAAAGCCATTAGTTATGAAATTCAAACTCCCAATGTCTACTTAGGGGGGTATGCTATTTCAGATGTAGCAGCATTTGTATGCATCGAGCTAAATAAATTATTATAAATTCTCGCTATACAATTAGTTTATGGTTAGAAACTAAATATTTTCCATCTAAAAAAATTTTTTTGGATGTGCTGTATATGTTTTAATTGCTCCATCACAACGCACAAAGATGGGTCTTCAAAGGAGATTATGAATATATGTTGGATACGAATCTCCATTTGTAATTAAATATCTAAAATTATCAATAAGAGATTTATTCATGATAAAGTTTATCAATTGTCATATTGATGAAACAATTTTTTCAACATTAGAGGGAGAAAAAATAAGCAGCTGCATAAAAAAAATTTTTAGAATAAATTATCATTATCTAGTTTTGATCCTCGCAAAAATCAATATGAACTTGAAGTTCAAAAGATTATTATTTTACAAAATATAGTAAATCAGTTGCCAGACGTATTTACTGACATAAAAGAATAACTAAATCTTATATACTAGTTGCAAATGCTCCTATTAGCATTGACGTCCCTGTAGGACAAGGCACACTAGAAGCATGGAGACCAATCGATTCCAAACATAAAATCTCCAAAAAAAAAGAGTAAATATTTAAGATGGTTAAAAAGAGGAAGTAAAAACTCTAGAAAAAACCTTTGACATAATTGAGAAACATTCCAGAAGAAATTTAGGTACTTGAAATCATTGAAAGTGAAAAGATTTCAATCAATTATGTCATGACAGGAAAAGATGAAACCGATAAATAAACATTGACGATATTTTGTATATAATATAGAGCTCAATATTTTGAAAGAAAAACAAAGATCTTGAACTTTTATTTATTGAAGAATGTAGACAAAGAAATGATTGGTCAATGTGGAAAGACATAATTAAGGTGAAATTGAATTTAATTGTAAAACGTAAAGTTTTTAGACTTGTAGTCCGTACATCAAATGATGAAAAATTAATAACATATAAATGGATATTTGAGCGAATATGAAACAAGAAAAATGAGATTATAAGATATAAAGCATGACTTGTTGCACAAAATTTTCTCTAAAAATCTAGTATTGAAGCTGAAGAGATATTCTCTGTGGTGGATGCAATTACAATCCTATATTAACTAATCTGGTAATATATGAGAAGATTGAAATGCGTTTAATGAATATAGCTACAGCCTATTTATATGGTTCATTTAATATCGATATCTATATGAAAATCCTTGAAGGATTTAAGTTGCTTGAAATACAAAATTTGAATTTTTGATAAATTTATTTGATCAAATTAAATAAATATATATGGATTAAAACAATCCAGACACATGTGGTATAATCACCTTAGTGTGTATTTGTGGAAAGGATGCTATAGAAATAATCTTATATACCCATGAATGTTATAAAAGGGTTTAGATATGAATTTATTATTGTCTATGTTGATGGCTTGAATATTATTGAAATTCTTAAAGAGTTATCAAAAGCCGTGGATTACTTAAAGAGAGAATTTAAGATGAAAGACCTTGAAAAAATAAAGTTTTGTTTGGATCTTCAAATTGAATACTTGACAAATGAAATTTTTGTCCATCAATCAAATTATATAGTAAAAGTGCTAAAACAATTTTATATGGACAAAGCATATCCATTGAGTTCACCAATGGCTGTAAGGTCACTAAATGTAAAAAAAAAACCCTTTTTTCAACCTTGTGAGGATGATGAACAACTTTTTGATCCTGAAGTACCATATCTTACTGCAATTTGAGTATTAATGTATCTTGCTAGCAATATAAGACTTGATATGTAATTTTTGTGAATTTATTAGCAAGATATAGTTCTTCTCCAACTCAAAGACATTGAAATTGAATTAAACATATGCTTCGATATCTTCAAGGAACAATGGATATAGGCTTTCAAATGCATCAAAATCGAATTCAATTACTTATGCAGATGCAAAATATTCATTTGATCCACACAAAGCTCGATCCTAGACAGATTACTTGTTCACATATGAAGAAATTTTAGCAACTCGTGAGCAAATTGTGAATGTGTCTAGTTAAAATCTGTAACTCGATATATTCGAGAAATGTGTGGCTTGTCAACTAAGAAGGAAATTCCAACAACGTTATATGAGGATAATATTACTTGCATAGCACAACTAAAAGAAGGATATATTAAAAGCAATCGAACAAAACACATCATTCGTCAAAATCCTTCTTCACTCATGGTTTCCAAGAAAATGGTAAAATAAGTGTTCAACAAATTCAGCTAAGTGACAAGCTAGCAGATTTGTTCAATAAAGCCCTTTTTATTATAATATTTGAAAAGTTAGAATGCATCATTTTAAAGATCTCTATAATGCAGTCATCAAGAGAATAAAATACGCATTGTACTCTTTTCTTTCGTCAAGGTTTTTCCCATTGGGTTTTTCTTGATAAGGTTTTTGATGAGATAGTATTTTATAAGCGTATTCTTGAAAAGAATTATGTATTCTTTTTCTTTCACTTGGATTCTTTTCTTATAAAGTTTTTTCCTTATAAGGTTTTAATGAGGCATATTCTTAATAAAATGGATATTCAAGGGAGAGTATTATGAATATTTTATGAATATCCATTCATATTATCTATATCTAGATTTGATGTAAATCATATTAGATTAAGATATAATCTATCTAATCTCTATGTGTTATCTTCATCTTGTAAAGAGATTACTTGTCTATAAATAGGCTCTCTTAGTTCATTTATATACACACTTTAATAAAATTTCTTCTTTCTCTTTAAATACTTTTTTCTTTAAGTATTTTTTTAAATTATCTTTATTTGTTCTTATAAAGTTATTTTTATAACAAGAACAAATTTGATAATTTCATAAGAAGTAGACGAGGCAACCAACAAGAAATTAAAAACATTGCTTGCGGTTACCGACCCGATATCCAAACCCGGTGTTTGGTTTCAATTTGTTTGCTATCGGCTTCTTGCTTAAAACCCTAAGCCATTGATAAACAAAAGGAATCTAAATACAAAGAGAGGAAAAAAAAAAAACACGTTTCAAATGGCAATGAGATCAGCACTGAGTCGATTCAACAGTGCGACACGGTATCGATCAATGGAATCAACTCGTGGTGCGATTCGGTACTTGAGCGATGATAAGGGTCGGATCCTGAGCGAGGAGGAACGAGCTAAGGAGAACGTTTACATCCAGGTTTCATTTTTATTTATGCCCGGTTCTGTTTGATTCCTGGTAAAGCTAGCATAGGAAAATGAAAGAAATTGATACAGGAAGTGATCAGAGTTGGAATTGAGTCGATCCTGTAACTAAATATCGGATTCTTTCCCAAAGGTTTTCTTCCTTCTTTAAAACCCGTATATTGCCAACATGACTCTTGGTTTGTTAATACTGAAATCTTCAGTACTGGCTCTGTACATATTTCACTAGACAGTTTAAGATCAAACTGTTTTCATGGCCTCCCTTTCTACGGTGCTATTTTTGTTTGCTATCAAAATATCAGTCCTAAAACAATACTGTTGCTTTATATGTATGATAATATGTTCCTTTTACTTGTTCTTTTGGTTCTGGAGTTCCCCTTTTCTTCATTGGTAGGTGAAATGATGTAAAACGACATATCAGGGAGGTAAGTTTCAGCCTTAGGCTATTCGGGATCATTTATTGATTGATCGAGATAGAAAATGTTGATTCAGAGTTCAGTATTCATAAGCTAAAGGAAACGAGTCATTTGAATCTATAATTCGCTATGTTTTGAATCGTACAAACTATCAATTTTAAGCACAATACTTCATTTGTAGATAATTTTATTCTTGCATTCACTCTCGAATTGAAAGAACTCCATTTGCATTTCATTTCAAACACACCATAAGACAGCATGGTTTATGAGGTTCTTTTCTTTCTCTTTTTCCCTAAAGCCAAATAAGTATTATGGAGGTTCGTATTTTCCTATGGTGACTTTTTTTTTTCTGTTAGTTTCGGAGACTAAAATAGCTGCTTAGGTTTTTATGTTCCTTTTATGACTTAGTCTGTGTGATTAGCATGTTTATTTCCGTGCATAGTTTTCAGTTTATGTTCCGTAAGTTCTGTTTATTGATTTTGACTTTTTGTATCAAGAAAATGGAGAGGGAGAGGCTGGAGAAAAAGAAGAAGGCTGAGAAGGAGAAGGCAGAGAAAGAGAAAGAGGGTTCTCAGAAGGTATGACTGAGTAAGGTTCCTTGTTTTTATGTGTTTTAACTTAAATGATTGTTTAATTTCAATATGGAATTCATCGGATGATGATTTCATTCTTTCAACCCTAAAAGTTTCAAAAGAAAAAGAAAAGAGAAAAGGAGTGAGAAGAGAGTTGATGATGTAGAAATCAGTAGTTTCTAACGACTAGCGGCTAAAGGATAAATTGTGTAGGAAATTTTATATTATTTTTTAGGGTTATAACTATTAATCCATTGTTTACAAGTTCAACGTTGATTATTAGGCCCATGAATCAAGTCCAAATTACTAGGGCTAAGTTTACAAGTAATATGCAAAACATTACATGATAATACACATATTTTAGTATCTCCCTTACCTCAAGATTTGAATCTAAATATTTAGAGGTTTGAGAACTAAATAACAAAAATGAGTAGCTGCATGAAATTTTGAAAATAGATATCTTAGTTCTAATTTGAAAGTCATATGTGATAACATGATAGTGCCACGACGTTGCTTGTTTTTTATGAAGTGATAATCTACTATTTCATTGTGTTTGGTCTGTGCATGGAAGATGTTGTATGAGCAGCTTACAATTCACTCTTATTTTTACAAAAGATAGAAAATGATTAGGTGTGTTAACACCCAATTATATCCTTGAGTAATCAACACGACACATGATTTCTATAGTGATTAGGTGAATGCAAAGATTTTCTTACTGATGCACCTTGCACCAATTTGGATTATGCCATATAATTCTGTTTTTGTTCCCTTTTTTTTTTTCTTGTCTCATTTTTTCTTTTGCAGTTTCAATTGCCAACATGTTTCCTTTTTATTGCAGGCCACTGAAGAGGCTCACAAGGGTTGACTGGATAATCTGTAGTACATTATGACCTCTTTGCTTTGAAAGTGATAATGACGAGTAATGCAAATAAATGTTGTGACGCTTGACTCTTGATGAGATTGCTTCTTGTACAGGGTGTGACTCTTTCTGATATCTAATCTCCAAGCTAGTAGCAGATAATCTTATTTTATGTGGTTGTTAATCAGTCGAGATGCCTTTTTATTTACTTGAAATAAAATTGGTTTGTCACTCATGCTGCTGCTGGTGGATTTGTTGTAATCTTCTTTTTGCCTCACGTGTTGATAATTACGATGAAAATGCTGCTAATAGTTTGAATATAGCAGTTCATGTTTTCGGTAATTGGCATTTTATTTTATCTTCTTATTACATTTTAAAATTAAAATGGGGGGAAGAACAGAAAGTTTTCTCCTACTTTAGCTCTAAGGTTTTGCATGTTCACAACTTTAGTAAATGGAAACTCTTATTGAAACTGCTTTTGGCTTTGAATTTGATATGCACCAAATATAGCTAGAATGCCCTTTGGATGTGGATATGAAGCAGGTTTTTTTTTTTTTTTAAATTGGGAGAAAAAAGATTCAAATCTTAGTCTTCAAATAGGAAATCATGCATCAATCAATGAATCAATTGCTCGAGTGCGTGGAAGCGGTTGCCCTCGATACATTGTTTGAAAGTTGAGAGGGTAATAATGGTTGGAGGGAAATGCACGGTTCTCATTAGAAACTAGAAACCCAAATGGGGTAACCTTATGCAGATTTATAAGTTGAATTTGTAAGTAGGTCTCTATGTTAAAATACTTATTTGTATAAAACTTGTAAATGGTACTTACATTTTGTTGTATGAACATTAAAACTTGTAATTACAGTAGTGTTTTATGTATGTTATATATACATCAAACTATGTACCTTCACTTAATTGTAAAGAGTTAATAAATATTCGTACATCATACTGATTCATGTACATCACTACACTAAAATTAGTAACTCCACTTAATTGTACAACGTTTGTTAATGGTATGTACATCGTTGCATAGAATTTGAAATTTCACTTAATTGTATAAGGCTTGTGAATAGCTTTGACATTCTATTTTCAAGGGTACATGCATTATATTGCATTTAGACATAAAATTTATAAAAACTCTCAACTATTTAAGAAAATTTAAATAAATTTTTATTTTTTATTACATTTAATCAAGTTTTATATTTTTATTTTAGATCAAATAAGTTTTTGAAAATAACGGTTGATTAACTATTATTAATGAAAACATCACTTATCTTACTTATATAACGTGATGCTGATGTAATATATTGATATGTTATGAACATGTAATATTTTTACTTTTCATATTAATATGATGACAGTGTCACGTAAAAATTAAATAACAAGTATCGTTTTAATTAAGGATAATTATTCAATAGTTAGATATATTTGATAAAAAAAAGGTATAGAAGTTTAATTGAAAGTAATATAAGAATTAAAACTCATTTAGATATTCTTAAATAATTCAAGAATTTTTAAAAGAATTATACTTTTTTCTCTTATATATATATATAAATATGAGAAAATGTACCTTGTCTTAATTATAAATAGATAATTAAGAAGTTTTTGTATATTATATTTCAATTGATGTTTGCGTTATTCTAATTGTGGAGACATGGGTTACCATTGGTATAGGAAATAGAAGCGAGAAGGTGGGTTGGGTTGGGGGCGGTTGGTATCACCCATTTCTACATTTCTGTGAAAATGCTATCAACAATTCAACCCTCCCGTTGTCTGTCTCGCTTTCCAGCCCATTTACGTACCAGCGGCCGCACCAAAGCTCGCTCTCTGCACGTCTTCTCTTCCGCTCAACCCGTCACCACAGTCCCACACCAATCACAAATCCTGTCCATCCGCGACTCCCTCGTCTCCCGCCACCTCAGCGCAGTCCAAGTGGCCGACTCCTACCTGGGCCGCTTGAAACAGACGGAGCCCCAAATTGGGTCTTTCCTCCACCTATCCGAGCCGGACAAGGTGCTGAAACAGGCGCAGGAGATTGATGACAAGATAAAGAGGAATGAGGAAGTGGGTCCCCTTGCTGGGGTCCTTGTGGCTGTCAAGGACAACATTTGTACGGCGGATATGCCTTCCACCGGTGGCTCGCACATCCTGGACGGGTACCGTCCGCCGTTCGATGCCACAGCCGTCAAGAGGTTGAAGGACTTGGGAGCCATTGTGGTTGGCAAGACCAACTTGGACGAGTTTGGCATGGGGAGTAGTACTGAAGCTTCTGCTTTTAAGGTTTGGAATTTTCTGCTAGTTAAAATCCTACTGCTACCTCGAATCGATCGCTTTATTTACTTAGGTGATGGTCTTTCATTAGGTGACAGCAAACCCGTGGGATCTCTCTCGGGTGCCAGGAGGATCATCCGGAGGCTCAGCTGCAGCTGTTTCTGCCAGGCAATGCGTTGTATCACTTGGGAGTGATACCGGTGGAAGTGTGAGGCAGCCAGCGTCATTTTGCGGGGTAGTTGGTTTGAAGCCAACTTATGGCCGGGTCTCGAGATTTGGGCTTATGGCATATGCATCATCCCTTGATGTCATTGGATGTTTTGGTTCATCCGTTGCTGACACCGGGATTCTTCTTCATGCAATTTCTGGTCACGATGCACTTGATGCAACTAGCAGTAAACGGGTTAAGTACTCTTTGAATTTTAGACCTCACTGCTATGCCAAAGATATTTTCTTTGCATAGGTGCCAATGATTATCTCTCATGCTTCACTGCCAAACGATATGTTTTTTATTTTAACCATCTGTCAATTTTTTGAAGACTCTGAAAGTTACCTGTATGTATATAGTTATTCAGGAACTAACTTGTTATGCATACGTTATTCATTCGTGAAGCTGCTTAGGAGTTAGTCCAGTTCAGTATTACCATCTATGGTTTAAGCAATTTAAGCAATTGCATCCTGCTGTCAACTATAATGCGCCATTTTTCTGTATTTTCTGAAGCAAAAGTCCTTATGATGTATTTGAAAGGTTAATGTGATTAATTTTGGATGAGTTAAGGTTATTTATTTGCGTGATTGTCCTGTTTATCTTTTCTAATTATATTCTCTCTTAAACCCTAATCTAAGGGCTTAATTGTTCTCTTTACCTTCTTGCTTACTTTTCTTCCCAATTCTGTGTTCACATCCCATATTGTCTCTGGCCCTTATCTTTGAATCACGTGAATGATGGAACTATTGATTAGAATCTTAGACTTTGAATGGCGCTTCTGCTACTTTATAGCTATCCTGTCTATTTTGAGTCAACCACATGTAAGCATTATTCCTTGTTGGTTTATTGTAAAATTTATGTCCTAATTGTGTAAGAGTTACTAATTTCAGGAGGTGCCTGATTTCACTTCTCAATTCCTTTCAGCAAGTTCTTTGAAATCCAGACCATTGGAGGGGCTAAGGGTTGGTCTTATCTGTGAAACTGTTGATGGTGGTGTTGATTCTGGAGTTAAATCTGCAATACAGGGTGCTGCAGCCCATCTGGAACAATTAGGAAGTATTGTGACAGAGGTCTAATTTAATACTGCCATGTCCCTTTTTGCGGAATCCCATGCATATCGATTTTATGTATTCATTTGATTTTTTTTTTTGTGATATTATTGCAGGTGTCATTGCCATCCTTCTCTCTTGGCTTACCAGCTTACTATATTCTTGCATCATCAGAATCATCTTCAAACTTATCACGTTATGATGGTGTCAGGTGAAATGCTAAGAACTATTCAATTTTCAAGCATATATGCAGATATACAAAAGCTAGTTTGCAATTAATAACTATTCCTTTTTACTATATTTCAACATGATTGCAAGAGTGAGGTTTGGGAAAATTCTTTCCTTTTGGCCAAAAAAAAAAGAGTGAGGTTCGGGAGGGGAGAGGGAGGAGTGAAGAGGGAGATTCCAGGAAGCAGCATGTAAATTTGAGAAGGAAGTCTGCAAAAATTATTTTTAAGCTCACCTGATAAAAGTTTCTTGTATTTCCTGTTTCCGTGTTTTACAACAAACCTAGGTATGGAAACCAAGCTTCTTGTGATGAGCTAAATGCACTTTATGAAGATTCCAGAGCTAAAGGATTCGGGTCAGAGGTCTGTCTCTGAATTAACTGTTAAGAAACTTGGCTTATTGTTATGTGAGAGTTGTAACAGTCAGGAATGTTGAAACAATTACATTTTCATTTTTGCAGGTTAAAATGAGAATATTAATGGGAACATATGCACTTTCAGCTGGCTACTATGATGCATATTACAAGCGTGCCCAGCAGGTATCATAGCTATTGTAGTAAATACTTCTTTATGTTGAATGTCTTATGGATCTTAACCTGATGAAGATGGATAACTAGCTGGGAATAGCCCTATATTTGCATTCTCATGGAATGCAATGTGTCACCTTAAAGTCAAAATATTCTGACCACCAAAATTCTTAGTACAGAACCATGAAACCTCTTTTTGATGTTTAAATTAATTTTTAGGATTAAGTAATTTTTTGCTCATGGCTATCAAAATAGCGATATTATAAATCTCAAAGTTAGTTAATAGTCTCTAACAATCTTTTGGTTTTTCATTGGTATTTCCAAGTAAATGATTTTGTGCTTTTGCAATTTATGTATGAGGGTTAATTACATATTTGATACTCAAACTATAGTCAAAACTCAAGTGTTTGATTTGGAAACTTAAGTCAAAATGTGCAATATGGTATACGAACTTTGCTTCCTTTCACCATTTGCACATTCAGCTAACCAAGTTTGAGAAAGTTGGTACCTTAAGTCTAAAAATGTACAATATGTGAACTTTGCTTTCATTTACCAGATTGCACATTCTGCTGATTGAGTTTGACAGTGTGATGTGTCCCCAATATCCAACCCCATGTGATGATGTGGCAATGCTACACACACTTTCTACCAATTAACAATTTCCAATCTGGTAAGCGGAATCAAAGTTTGAGAATTACATTGCACTTATTTAACTTTAAATACCAACATTTGGCTACAGTACAGGTATCAAATACGTAATTAACCCTATTTATAATTTTGAATAGTCATGTCTTTTAGTTTGTCTTTATAGTTGTTATATGCTGAAACTCATGATTCTTTCTGGAGCTTTTATGCTATTAAAGAAGACATTTATGATTATAATAGTGTTTTAGGTAAGGACCATAATTCAGAAAAGCTTCAAGACAGCATTGGGTGAAAATGACATCCTGATTTCACCTGCAGCTCCGTCTGCTGCTTATAAGATTGGTATGGCCTTGTTCATTTTCTTGTTTTCTTGTTTAATCTCTCTTTTGTTCCTTCTTTGTGCATGTGGGAGGGAGGGGAGTGGGGAATGTTATGACTCTTTATTTGTGGCCTTCATTTGCTGTAAACACTGAATTACTAAGTTGCTTGTGATGTTTGCAGGTGAGAAGAGAAATGATCCATTAGCGATGTATGCAGGAGATATTATGACTGTAAGCATGTTAATGCTGCTTATTATATTTATTTAAGTCTTTCCTTCACAGAGTAAGGCTTTGATTCCTATCATGAATTTTTGACTGGTTGAGAAGTAAGATCAGGAAAGAAAGAAAAGACTAATACGGAATATGGAGAGAATATTTAGATTAACATTTTGTTTGGACTGAGGGGAGAGGAGGGAAAGAGGGGAAAGTGGGAAACCCTCCCCTTGTTTGGGTAACTTTGAAATAGGAGGGGAAGGGAGGGATTATCACATCCCTCCATGTTCCCCCAAAACCTCCCCTTTTTCAATACCCCTAATAAGGGGTAATGCAGGGGAAAATAATATCCAAAACTTTCTTGGGATGTGAAAATGTCTGTAATGCCCTGGCCTTTTGCAATCAAATTTCAAGGAACCCATGCTTAAAGTCTTTCTAAACCAACAACTGCTGCTCATTGCGTTGAATTCACCTGCATCTTTCTTGCTTTTGTGTTCTGTCTCTTTTGGCTGCTCCAAGCAAGTATATTTGTTTTGTTTTTCTTTTAACCCTTACTTTGTATTTATTTATGGGGTTTCTATTCTTGCTTTTGACATCAAAAGCTTTTGAACTTTTTTCCACATAAAAGTGATGGTTTATACCAACTTTTGGACAAATTTAATTTTTTTTTTGAAAAAGCTCACTTTTGTGGAGTTATATGCATGGGAGGAAATTTCAAAAATTGAAGAGTAATCATAATTTTTATACCTACTTTTATTTGAATTAAACTTCTTTTTAATAAGAAAAGAAAAGAAAAAAAAATTATAACTACAAATTCAATTTTTATTTTCATAACAATTATATTGTTTTTTTACCAAGAAGGTATACAACTTGGAAAAGGTACATTGTAATGAATCATTTCCTTTGTTTCCCACTCTTTAACCAAACAAGGAGTTTTCGATTTTCCTTACTTTTCCTTTTCCTTGCTCATTTTTAGCTATCCAAACAAAGGAAACATGTATCCTTTCCTATCATTTTAAACAACCCTCCCTTTCCCGTCCTTTCCTTTACTAACTTATATCCAAACATAGTGTAAAGATATGGCTTTCCACATGTTAAGGTTACAGAGCTGATTTTATGTTGCTAACACTGATATTGAAATAGTGCTCGTGGCTTCAGTTATTGATTCCGTGTTATTTCTTTTTTTGCAAGTAATCTATTTCACTTCTTTAAAGATTAAATGAGAATAGAAATAGTATATCTAATGTTAGGATGCATGGACAATGAGAACTAAGGTTAGCCAATTTTCCTATTATCAGAAATTGTTGCATATATTTGCAGCCATCAACTGGTTAAAACCATAGTTTGTTATTGGCTTTTCTTGGTGGTTTACTTCATTAAAATGTAATCATGATACACTATCCTATAGCTTCATTTATGTGCTCATGGGTTAGACATATTAACGCTTATTTTTTCTAAGATGTTCCAAAATGATCCATTTCTGAACTTTACAGTAATTGGGGCCTTGAGCTAGACAAATTGGAAGAGAATGATTTGTCTAGCTGAGCTTGGTTGCTATGAGATTCTAAGGCTTGGTGCATTGTTTTGTTGACTTACATGGGAACTTAGAAAATGGCCTTTGTTAGTTAGGAGCCAAGAATCTTGGGGATGATTTAGACCATTAAACTGTCCTTTCTTTTAAGCATATTATGCAGTTAAGAATATCTTAACAGCTTGCAATGTTATCGTATGGTTTCTGTTCTGATGCCTGCATTTTATGTGCATCATGAGTTGTCATTGACAGGCTGCATTTTTTTAAATTTCTAATTATAAAAGAAATGTCAAGTATGAATTAAAAAATTCCACTTGTTTGCTGCATCCTTATTCTCTTTCTGCCCTTCTCTTATTTGGAGATTTAATACTCATTACAGGTCAATGTTAACTTGGCGGGCTTACCTGCATTAGTTTTGCCATGTGGATTTGTTGAAGGGGGTTTTGTGGGTCTGCCTGTTGGCCTTCAAATGATTGGTGCGGCATTTGATGAGGTATAGAGCTGCCCATTTTCGATTAACTTGTTATTTAGTTATAATTGGGAATTTTCTCCATATATTAGTTGAAAATAAAGAAGATTCAGGAAGGTTTCCTATCATTGCATTTGGTTAGAGGGAAGAAGGAAGGGGTGGAAGGAAAATGGTTTTCTACCTTTTCCTTCATTTTGAAAGTGGGAATAGGAAAATTTATCAAAAATGGGTATATTTGCACCTTCTTTTTCTGCAAAATCTAATTTTTCCATGACTGTTTCTTTATGATGTTAATCTCATCTCTTTCTTTCCTTGCTCTTTCCATTTCTTGTACCGAAAGTGATGAAGGAAAGACTAATGTCCGTCCTTTCCTTCCCTTTTCCCTTCCCTCCATTTCCCATCTACATAGGTGCTGCCAGTGTAAGAATGTGGGGAAAATAGGAACAAACAAAAGTAACCAATTGACTTAGCTGATAGTGTCTGTCAAGTTGGCGGCTTTTGATTTTCTTGAGCACCCCTGCTATTGGAATGACTCTTTCCACTGTATACTATATTTTGGAGACATCAAACGCATGATGACCATTAATCAAGGATGGTTAATTAGAGTTCTTGCAGTTATGGTGAGAAAATAATCATTCCAGGAAAAAGTGTCCCCATTTTGTTAGACGAGCAACATCGTATACACAGACAACCATGCAACTTATATGCTTGTTTCAACAGTTTTAAGAGTGTATCAATCATTATTTTTTTCTCCTCTTCTCTGCTATCATTAAAAAGTTGGAAGTCTCAATCTGCTGATATTCAAAGTTATCAGTTTCTTTTACTTTTTCTTTTTCTTTGTGGTCTTTTGTTTTTTGCAGGAAAAATTGCTCAAAGTGGGTCATATCTTTGAGCAGACTCTTCAAGGTTACAATTTTGTTCCTCCACTCATTCAAGATGGTGCTTTTGCCTAACCGTTGATGATCCGCACTTTTTCTGAGAACCCTGATGCTTAGGTGGCCTAGAATCCTATAACTGAAAACTGTGGCCGGTGGATCTGCAGGTTCAGTCAGGTTGTGGGTTCAACTCTGTTTGAGACATGGTTTATGGCATGCTGGAATGATTCAGCCATATTTATCCCCAGCAGCATGTAATTATTGGTTGCATTGATGCTAGTTATATGGAAGAAATAACAGTTTAATATTGAAATGCAATTTTGTTCTTCAAAAATATTTCAATGTAACAAGTATTTTGTATAGTATAAAATTTTGGGTACATATTCATGAAAGTTGGTATGGATGTTCATGGCCTGTACATTACAACTCATTTATTTCAGCTACAGGGTGACACAACTTGTGATATTTCATTGAATAATGGTCAAAATACCTAAGAAGCTCATATGAGAGGATATTTTTATCAATTTAGTCTTTTTACTTAAAATCGTAACATTTTAATTTTGTAATTTTGAAAATTATTTTAATTTAATACTTTTAATGTTTTTCGTCCAAATTGATTGTTATAGATGTGTGGCGTAAGACTTGTTTCAATTTAATCTCTTTAATGTGTGGCGTAAGATGTTGAAATGGCATATAAAGGGGTTTTTGGGTATTAATGTGGCACTGTCATGTCACACTTCAAGGTTGGGTCAATGACGTAGCAATGTTACATCACATCATGATGCTATAGTAATGCCATGTCACTTTATGGATATGGATTGCTAAGTGGCATGTCAATAGGCGGTCATGTGTCACATTAAGAAATTGTCATGTAACAATTTATTTTTTAAAAGAAGTACTTGTTAAGATTTAAACTCAAGATTTTTAACAAAAAAACTAATATTTTTACCATCACACCTAAATTCTTATATTTAATAATATCTTGTTTGAGTTTTTTTTCTTCTTTTTTTCTTTCTTTTTATAAAACTATGTCGTTTTAGAACCTTTTTCATTTTTTCATTTTTTTTTTATTTTTTTATAAAACTACGTTGTTTGAGAAGAAGGTTCTGAAAGGTTTTATGGATATGGTTTTTGAAAGTATAAGAAGGCTCTAATACGTCGTAGTTTTATGGAAATAAAAACAAAAATAAGAAAGAAAAAGAAAGAAGAAAAGAAATTCAAGTAAGATATTACTAAAAGTAAGAGTTTAGGTGTGATGGTAAAGACATTGTTTTATTTACTAAAGATTTGGGTTCAAATCTTAATAAGTGCTGCAGAGTTTAGGTGTGATGGTAAAGACATTGTTTTATTTGCTAAAGATTTGGGTTCAAATCTTAATAAGTGCTGCATGTCACCTGATAGCCTCTTAGCCTGATACATGGTAGCCTTTTGACATGTCATGTGGCAATTCATATCCATAGGGTAATGTGGTAGTGCCACGTCATCGACCCAACCTCGAAATGTGATGTGGTAGTGCCACGTCACCTTTGCCATGCTGATGTGGTAGTGTCACGTCAACAACGTTACGGTCAAGTTGGACAAAAACGTTAAAGGGATTAAATTGAAGTAGTTTTCAAAATTAAAAGATTAAAATATTATGATTTTAAGTAGATGGACTAAATTAAAAAAAATACGCTAAGGACTTTCCAAATATTTTAACCATTGAATAATCATTGCACACACGAAATGCTAAATTCTGAACCTATCTGTTTCATAAAATTTTATTTTACCCATAAGTATTTGTAAGCTTTTCACTTAAGTCCCTAGGAAAAGAAATGGATATAACTTTTAGAACTTTATTTTGTCAAGTAAATAAAGGTTACTTTAGGATTTAGAAAAATATGACTATCACCCAAGACACGTATCCCACTAAGTTCCCTTTGTTTAGAGTTAAAATTTATAAGATTGAAAGATGATTAGAGTCTATAAGATTCTTATAATAGTAATTTTGAAAAGTTTATCTAGATGCCAATCTAGAGATAATAGTGAAGGTAATGAAATTTGAAGGCCGAGTAGAATAGCAAGGTATGCAGAAACAACTAATGATCAAGAATGTAAAATAACAATTAGATAATTGGAATATCAAAACATATCAAATTACAAGATATATAAAATAGAAATGTTTTTTTCTAATTGAGAGAAAGGAAATTCAAACTTTGTTCTTTAGATAAGAGATCATATACCAACTAATGAATTATATGCTCAGATGCATATAAAATAAAAAGCTTTAAGCTAAAAAGGTATAAAATCTAGAAAAATTCTTAAACTATTTTAAAAAATTTAATTTATTAGGCTCAATTAAGTTTTGTATTTTTATTTTGAATCAAATAGGTCTTTGACTAATAATTAACTAATTATCGTTAATCAAAATACTACTTATTATTTTATATTATATATTGCTAATGTGATGTGTTGGCATATTATAATTTACTAACAATAGATTGATTCGGGAGGTGGAGTAACTTTCAGTGGTTGTTTTGTTAATTTAGCTAAACTTTTGTTTTCTTGATTATGTCTTTTCTCACGAGTTCCTATTTGATTGACTTCAGAATTTCTTTTTGGTAGGGTCAATTCTTGCTCTTTTGGTTGTCTTCGTCAGGTGTGGCTTCTTTATTCTTATGCTGGGTAGGTGTCTGCTTCATGCTTTTTTTGTTAGTCTATGTGGTTTCATCCATTGGTTGTGTGAGAGCTTTAATTTACTGAAACACTTTGTCTCTGTTATTTTGGATCTGGTGCGGGTGATAGATGTAATGTGTCCCAACTTGTAAATATTATTTTCCTGCAGCCAGGTCTTTGTTTTTACAATCGATTTTTGCATATGATCAAGGGAGGAACCTCTTTCTCCTAAGGCAACCCCCTTATTTTGTAATTTGTACAATTTCAATGAAATTCTTACCTTCCAAAAAAAAAAAACAAAATAACCTAGATATTATAGACTAACTAGATAATAGTATTATATTATAACTCTAATTAAATAATTTGTGTTATTATCTTAACGCACTCTCCTTAAACTCAAGATGTTATGGTAGATGTCAACTTGAGTTTAAAAACTTAACCAAACTAAGTCTTGAAATCAATTAGTGGTTGCATGACATAGTGACGTGGTGAACAAAATCGAAAAGATTCGACTGAAAGTAAATTTTAAGCTCATTGATCATGATAAACATATTTCTAAAATTATAAAAAAAGATCTTTTTAAGCTATTTCAATATTAAAGGAACTAATGCTGTCATTTTTTTTATTCCCATTGAATTGTTTTACAAAAATTACTGATTTTGTCCTTTCCTAAACTTAGAAAATTTTTGCTTTCAATGACGACAACTTATTAAGTTTGCAAGGTCATGGAGGATAGAAAACCTGAAAAAGACTAACCAATAAATGAAATCATGTATGATAGATGAATAAAACCTCACCAAGAAAATGATCATTATGCAATTGGGTCAAGTTACCAACTTACCCTTATGTAAAAATTGGAGTTATACAAAGACCCTCAATTTCCATGTATAGGTAAAACCATAAACTTACTTGGTGAGTTTAGGAGAATCTACAAATCTGAAAATGTGTAGCAAGATTTTTATTGAAACTTATGTTTTATAAAGGTTTTGAGTTAAATGGGAAAAATAAGGGAAGATATGATCAAAATGAATAAGTTTGGGCTAGAAAATTATCTTCTGCTGCAAAAGTATCGATACTTTAAGAATAGAATGCCTTAAGGAGCATTTTGTGTGAAAGGTATCGATACTTTAAGAGGAAATACCGATACTTATGGTTAGAATGACTTGGAAAAAGCATACCACATGGAAAGTCTTGATACTTGTCTAAAAGTATCGATGCTTGAGGTGAAAAGTAAAAGAATAAAATGCCTCTGGTTGAATGCCATTTTTACCTGTCTTTCTCACCTGAGCCATCTCTTCCTCACTTCTCCTAAATCTTTCTCAAAGTTGGTCCAAATCCAACCTAAATTCAAGTTTAAAACTGATTAAGCTAAGGTTTTCAACATTTCAAACGTTTTTACTGATTGCTTTTCAAACTTAACTTCTTTCATGAAGAGAATTTTTGGTTTTTCTCTTAAGTGTTAAGGTTCTCTACTTGAGCCTTTTGAGGAAAGCTCACTAAGGTAAGTACAAGCTAGAATTAAATACGATTAGGTTGAGAGGTTTGATTTCGAGGTAGATGATGAACAAAACCAAGTATGTGAAATGGGTAGGGGTTGTATGGAAGTTGGAAAATGTAGACCTAGTTCTAGAAAGAGGTTAATGAAGTATTGTTAGGAAATTATTGTGAGTTTTAAGTGTAAAAAGGAATGTTAGAATTTGATGATATGGTTTGTTTGTCTTAAATTCCATTGAAACTCCAAGGGTTGATAGCTAGAGGAGCTTAGCTTGGTGGCCTTGCATTAAGTTGGTGGCATATAAGGTGCGTGGACTTCCATTGAAAAATGTTGTACTATGAAAAGCATGAAAAATATGTGTTTGAAAAGAATGTGCCTAGGAAAATGTTTTTGTTATGGTTTGACTATTGAAGATAGGCACATGTGTATGAATGTATGTTTTTGTATAATAAACTTGCATCAATGATATACCATGTTATGTATCATTATGTTTTCAAAGGTAAAATACTTGATGTTTTATAAAGTTATATGATGTTGAACAATTTAAGTAATTGTAAAATGTTATGTGGTGATGGTAATGCAACTTTGTGAATTGTGGACTCCTTGATGGAGGGATTCAAATAATATGTATGTATTGAGCGGCATGGTAGCAAAGCTACTTGCCTTATGATATTAGATTATGAGAACTATGTAAATTATTTTATAATGGCTTACATGAGATAATTGTTTTTGGTAGAGTAGCTTACGTGAAGGACTTATCATAGCGACAACATCATTAGACATTGTGAACAATGAGTTCACCTTAACTAGCAAAAAAAAAATGGAAATGGTGCTAGCTTTATGGCTAGAGGATGGTAGAAGCGTTATATGAGGTCATTGGCCCATTGGACGATATCATGAGGGTTAGCTACCTAGAGGATAGTGGGGAGTGGAATACACTATCCATTGGCTTAAGGTCTATGGGACCAAGTTTGTACATAATGTTTTACTAGTAAGCTACACCTACCTACGTTTGATGAGTTATGTAATAAGGTTGAAATGATTTTGACTTAAATGACAAATTTAGTTTTTAAAGTATGTTTTTAAAGAGAATAATGTGAAATGTTTTGAAAGATGCTTTCTGGTTAAATGCATAAGGTTGGAGTTGAGAGCCTTGGAAAGATGTTTAAGTACTTTAAACTTGTAGATTTGAAAAAAAGTATCAATAACTTTGAATAAGCTATCAATAATTGCTCTTCAAGGTTGTTTTGAAAAATGCTTCTAGAATGAAAGTATCAATACATTTGGCAAAAGTATCGATACTTTTAAGACAAAATAAGTATAAGGATCATTTTGTTTTACATGTATCGATACCTATGGTTAAAGTATTGATACTTGTAGCCTTTTTCTCAAATATATGGACTTTCAACTGTTTTACCTATAGAAGCCCTACTACCTTAAATTGAAATATTAGTATGCACAGAAATGACTTGGGGAATTGTACATGCAATATTCATGGATTTGGTTTAAACCAAAATTGCATAGTTTCTAGGGAAATTGCATAGTTTTTTAAAAATTTCCTAATACAGTTGCTTGTTCCCTTCTTATGTCCCTCACTAAGTTTATGCTCATCATTTTCAAATTGCATGTCTTGGTTTTCAAATCTAAAGGTAGCTAGATTATAGTTGAGGAGTCCTACCCATATCCCTTAGTTGGTAGGAGTTAGCATCACATTTAGTAGCAGTTATCCCATACGTAAGGTCATTTTGTTGTACAGTCATAGGTCCATGCATGTGATAGGAATCTTGTATAAACACAAATGTGGTCACAACTTAGTAGTAAACTTTGTGAATATTATTTACATATATGTATAACATTGTTAGCCTTAAGTTATGTTATGTTTTGATTTAACAAAAATCACATGTTTTCTTATACTTAATATTAAGCATTAGAAATTGTCTGAAATACATTTTTAATCACCTAAGGTTACATATTTGTTTGAAAAGCCATGCTTTATTAGAAAATCCCTTATAAGCTTTCAAAAAATGCATATTCAATTAAGAATGCAAGAGCAAACATGCTTTGAATTGTTATTTGAATGTAAGAATAAGGAAAAGAGGAAATAATTAGAGAGAAACAAAAAAGCTAAGGAAACCTCAAGACATAAGCCAAAAGTCAATCCTAGAAAAGCTCGAGTCGATCCAAAGGTTGAAAGAGTGCAAACCTTGAATATCATAAAGCCATAGTCCACTATATTATAGAAAGCTCAAGAAAATCACGTTTCGAACAGACATAGTCGACCTTGACAAGTCAAAGGTAAGGAATATTCAAGATTACACAGCCATAGTCGACCTTGGACAAAGCATAGTCGATCTTGACAAGTCAAAAGAAAGAAAAAGTCAAGATTATACAGCCATAATCGACTATAGAGGAAGCATAGTCAACTATAGCAACTCATATTTGCAAGAAACAAACTTTCGGAAGATGGATAGATTAGAGAAAGATTATACTCGACTATGAAAACCCTAAATTGAGAAATTTGAAGAATATAGTCAACCCCAAGAGCGTTGTAGTCGACCCTTAAGCTTCAATAATGGTCAAACTTCTGTCTGACAACTCCAAACATTGCCCTAGTTATAAATAGACGCATTTGATCCATTTTGAAGTAAGAGAATACTTAAACCAAAGCTTTAAACCCAAAAGAGACTACGTAAAAGCTTATTTTTACTCTCTAGCATTTTTTTAGTCTTCCACTTAGCTTACAAAGTTAAATCCTTGTTTCATTCAAGTTGAAATTTCTTCTCTCACAACACCCAAGCTAAAATCTCTAGCATCCAGCCTTTATGAGGCAAATCTTTGCTATTACTCCTTTGTACACACATCTTGTAAAAGTTATAACTTAATATGGAAAAGCTATCTTGTATAGGTTATTGCTTCCCATTTAAAAAGCAATAATCCTTTTTGTGGATTTTGTGAGTTATCGCTTCATCTTGTGAAAAAGCAAGAATCTTTTTGTGAATTGTGTAAAGGTTATCATTTGATCCTATGAAAAAACCACTGTAAGGTTTATCATTTGATTCTATGAAAAAACAACAATTCTTTTGTGAATTGTGTAAGGGTTATCGCTTCCATTAAAAAACAAGAATCCTTACTAGTGAATTAAAATTCCTTAGTTACCAAGGGAGTGGATGTAGGTATTGAAAAAGTCGAACCACTATAAATTTCTTGTGTCTCTTGTTAATTTTTTGTATTATTAATTGTTTATATTTGCCTTAGGAATATAATTTTATATTAATTTATTATTTTACACTTAGATAAATATTTTTCCTTTTACTTAGCTAGAATTTAACTTAGAAAAAATATTTATTTTGACATATGGTTTTTGTGCTTAAGTGATTTATTGTTGAAAATTGTTTTTGATGCTAAAAGATATTTTGGGGTGAAAAAGTTTTGATCTTGATAAGTAGATTTTTTTAAAAAAATTTATAAACACCAATTCACTCTCTCTTAGTATATTTCACTTTGGGACTTTTACACTAATAAACATGATACTTTGGAGATATGATGTGAGTTAATGATGGTTACATGATTATGAATATAGAGTATATGGCGGTGAAGCAGGTTTTACACGTGTATGAGTGTGGGGCTTACGTGGGCTTAATAGGCTATGCCTATTGGGCCTTTATGCAGGTCATGACCCAAATGGGCCATGACAGTTTTATATGAGAAAATAATAACCTTATGGTGTTATATGAGAAAATGTCATATTACAAAGAATTTATTTATGTGGAGTTTACACATAAACCTATTTAAAATGATTAAAAAGTCTTTGTGAGATCTAGAGGTGTTTAAATTAAGTTAGACCCAATTGACACCTTTATAACTTAGAGCAGGATTATTCCATCAATTTATAGCATATTTATTATTAAAATATTAAAAATAATTTCTATATCAATATTTTAACATTAAAAAAATTAAATAAAATAAAAATAATATATTTATTTATTTATGTGGCAATATCTTAAGTCGAACCCGAGTGTCAAATATCCTGTTCAAAACTCGACTCAAAGATTACAAGCTTGGCGACCAACTCAATATAGGACAAGTTCTATCACCCACTTTTATTCTTGATTTAGGGTTTAGGGTTTAGGGTGAAACAAAATGTTCAAATTCAATATGGCAAAACAGACACGAGGCATGAGGCCGGCATTGAGCAACAGACATTTCAATCCTATATCATTGTCATTAATTAAAATACAAAGTACCACCCTAGGAAATCATGTCCATATTAAAATTATATTAACAGATTATTAAATCTCTCTCTCTTCCGCTATTAAGTACTTTGGAATTGCTAGCCCCCTGTCCCACAAGATATACAATTAAACCTCACATTTCTAAACTTTATCCTCCAGTCTCAAATATAACATTTCATAAGGCTTGTTAGAGCTTGAATTCGCGACATTTCTGTCCAAAATCCCCAAACCATTGAACAATCTCAATCTCTTCTCTTCCCTTGTTATGACAACTATGTCTAACTAGCGAGGTTGGGGTATAGAATGCTTAGTGAGAATGGTGGGCTAAAACCAAAGAAGGTAGCCTTTGTTGGCTCAGGTCCAATGCTTCTCACCTCTATTGTAATGGCTACTCATCACATGAAATCTACTCATTTCGCCAGCTAATTGCATCCGATGTCGAGTGAGTTTGACAAGAGGATGAAGTTTGTGACCAACGATGCAGTGGAGGTAAAGAGCAGCTTGGGGATATGCTTCGGTTGGGATGCGCAAAGAAGAGAAATTAAAGATTGTTGGGCACATAAGGAAATACGTCAAGGCAGCAGGATGCGACGTTTGTATGGAAATCACGTTCCTAAAACTAAACAAAGTTCCCAAAAGTCCCAAAACTGTTTGTTCTAAAAGTTATTCTATTGAATATTTAATATCAACTAAAACAAACGAATAAGCAATCCTCGTCTAGCTAAAGCTTATTGTGAAGTACCATATTGAGCAAATTAATTTCGTATGTAATATATATCTACATGTCCAAAAGTACCAAACTGCGTATCATTTACAATATTTATGAACAAACCTAACATTAAGATGAAGTTATGCCAGTTCTGAAGAACCACCTACTTACTAATTAACACAAATGATCGGCTGAATCACTCTCCGTCTTATAAGAGCCTTCTGGCTGCTGAGAGGAGTAAGTTGCCAAGATTCGTAGACTGCCCGGTGGTCCATGATCGCTTAACTGCAAACAGAGGAGGTACAAGTTAAGCAGACAAACGCAGCAGGTGGATTGAAATCAGAACAAGAGGATTAACAAAGCATTCATCACCTGGTTGTCATCCATCTCCGGAACGATATCATCACGCTAGAGGCTGTGATGGAACCTAATGTCAGTTTGTGATTTCGTTGTGCCATTGGAGACCAATTCTGTCTCGCCAATATTACTTGTTAGGCCTGTGGAACCTGGATATTGCACATTATTTGTAAAGTCCACAATAAACCCTCCATAATTTGGAACGCCACCTACGTGAAAGTTAATTAGTTAAGAAATAATTGAACAAGTGATGATGAAGAAGGCGTCGTTCCAAGCTACAAATTATCAAAACTAACGAAAGTAGTGAATATAGTTAAGTACCCGGAAAACGATTTGGGACAGAAGCAACAGCAAAAGAGGACTGGAAAGGAACATCTGTTTCAGGTGCCAAGAATGCATTTGAGGATGGATAAAATGGCGCACTGCTAGGACTACTAGCCTCGGAGCCCACATCATGAAAGTATGGTGGCCGAGATGTAATCCCTGGAAGAGGCTCGGATCCAAGATTATGAGGCTGAATATTCATTCCTAAGCAGTAATTATAATAATTAAAAGATTTGAAATCTGGGGTTTGAAAGTTTAGATCATCCAAACAACTATAAGGAACTGATTGATATGGTTTCTCTGGATCCACCAGCATGATGTCCTCCAAGGAGTTAAATGGATTAAAGCTTGGAACAGCTACAGGATCAGCATTAACATCGCCAGCTTTCCCATATCTGCGGTTGGTTCTCTTTGTGGATGAAAACCGGGTAACACTTTCTATATCAAAACTTTGTTGCTTCTTCAACGACATTCTATATTTCTGAGACACAAAAAGATGAGGATCATAAGGAGGAGCATGGACAAACTTGCTCGCTTTCTCGTTAGTATTACACAAACAAAATCTCACTGTTATCTTTTAGCCGCAATACAAATTAACATGCGTATAAGACTACATATATTCTTACCTGCAGATGACTAGCGACCTTTGCCCGGGTGAGTCCCGGTTCCTTCATTATTTCAAGTATCCTTTTTGGATGAACCATTGAACCTTATAATCACAAAGAAAGAAATAATCTCTGTTTTAGTAACAGCTAGGTCTAGGGTATATAGAATAGAATATATAGTCATTATATACAGATACACACCCTTACACATGCAGCAACTAATTTCTACTTACCCTTTGACAGTGTCTGAACAGCTCTTACAAACTTGGCATCAAGCTCCGGGGTCCATACCATCCTCTTTTTCCTCTGACAACTAGAAGAGGCATCATCTAATGGAGTGTTGTGTTTGTCATCTTCAACTGTAAAACTAGCATCGGAATGCTCCGAAGGCTTCACATTTTGGTGGTCCGATGATTCATGGGTGTCCGTAGATTGTTGAGAACCCCAGTCGGTGTTGTTAGGAGCAACGCAGTGCCAAATAGCATCCTTGATCTCCTGCACCCCAACGGGCTTTATGATGTAATCTACAGCACCATAATTTAGACCCTTGATTATGTTTTCTAGACTGCCATCTCCAGTCACCACTGCAATACATAATTCCAAAGCATGCATGATCAAAAGCTTTGAAGTGAATTATATATAATTATGGAATCTGCTTGCTTGATATAAATTAATATGCTTTGAAGGAAATTAATTAATTTTACTTACTTATCACAGGTATATACATCTCAAGTCCTATAATCTCCAGAAGCTTAAAACCCTTGATGTTAGCACTATCAACATCAACAAGCACAACATCAAATTCATTTTTGTTTGCTCCCAATATCTCTAGAGCTTCAGCAGCGGATGTTGTTGCTTTAACTGCATATCAAAAGGGCAGGTTTTGCAAAAATAGCATTTAATTAAGTTTGATCTCCTTCATTAGCAAAAGAAAATAAATTATATCAATTATCAATCAGAAAATAAAATAAAAAATAATAATAATCTGGGTATACATCGCAACTAAAAAAAATCGAGATAGCTAATATATCCTTTTGGACGTTTAATTTCTTGCTGGCAAAGGAATTACAATTAAACAAATAATTTTTTTTAAAAAATATATCCATAATTTTAAAGGAAAGACAATCTTCATTGATTGTGATAAAACTGCTTTCATTCTTTGAACTTGACCTAATCAATTACTTATAGGAAGTATTAAAAAACCTTTTGAAATTACAGCAAATTGAGTGCAATCAAATCAAACTACATTAGATTGTATCAACAACATCCCTCCGAAGCCAAATTAAATTCCAGATTTGTGAAAACCATAATTTTAACTAGACTTAAGCAAGTAACACCCCAGCAAGACTAATGCTTTAAAAGTCCAAATCTAAAAACATGAATAAACAGAAAACATAGAGAGAAACAGCATGCATATTGGATATACCTTTGTAGTTGCACTTATGGAGCACAACACTAAGATACTGAAGGCTGAAAATCTGAGCGTCGACGGCAAGAAGTCGTAACTTGTGGACAGCAGCATCATCATCAATTTCAACTGCTGAATTCTCAGGGCGTTTATTAAGAAAATTCTCTTCCATGATATAATTATACCGAGATATCTCAAGTTAACAAGTTTAATCTTATGAAAGGCTTTAAAGACTTTAAATGATGACAGCAGGGCTTCTAGCCTAGGGGATAATTGGAGATTACACCGTTTTAACTGGGAAGAGAAGCCAATTAAAGAAACTTTTGGAGATCCTTTGATTGAGGAGATGCCAAGAAATTTCTCACTTATGGAAAGTGGAAGATTTTACTTTCCAATTAAGGTTGCCTCTTCAAAGTTTGCCCTCCTTTATCACACTTAATTTTTTTTTTCCTTATATTTGTTTGCTATAGTGTAACTTGATCATAAAGCTGCACGTTAGGGGAACTGAATGGGTACCCAATCAAAAAAAGCCACACAATCCATCTTAGCTTAAACAATTTTCTATTTAAACTCAATCTCATAGTAAAAATATATAAATTAAGTAGAATGAAAACTTTTCGAGATTTTCATAAGAAAGATATATTTTTTTCCATATTTAAAGAACAAAAAGCAAAGGTTGATCTCCAATATCAAATTAATTGTAGAATATATAGTTTTCGGATATATATACTATAATGATCATGCTTAATTAATGCTAAATGACTTCATCACTTGTAATTAATGTAAAATAATGGGTATTTCTCCTCTAGCCAAATTAAAAAAAATATATGATAAAAGAAATAAAACAATGGATGGAACCGTGCATGAAAGAGACCCAAAGGTTGAAGAGCAGAGAAAGGAAAATAAACAAAACTAGGTCATTCTCAGCAGCAAAGAGGCTAATAGGATCCACTGTAAGCCACCACAGAGACAAGGCAAATAGCATCTGGGTGTCCTGAGCGATACCCATCCTCGATGTCCTATGTTTTGACGTTCAGCCTCTTTAACCTGATCACAGTAATGTGTTTCCTCTAGGCTCTATCTGGTAATTCCTTAACCATGAAAACTCATCCATCTCCCTTTCATCTCCAATGGCCTCCAAGCCTTCTTTCCCAGCATTTGAGATTGATTCTTCTGTACCAGATGATGCCATACATAGAATCAATAACACAATCTACGTAAACTTGGCACACTAACACATGATATTTGTCCTCCTTGATTCCCAACACTATCTCCTCTTCAACTCTTATGTATGAGCTGTCTCGAAAGACAACAGATTTATTAATTGTATCTTGTGCCAAACTATGAAATTCCACCCATGAATCGGTATGCCACTTAGTGAAATCCAACTCCTCCACTTTCGGGGATCATCGCCATTGCTCAATCTTCTCAAACCATGTTGACAATTCAACCCATTTGATCATTTTGCATTGTATTCATGACTAAAAACTCATTCTTCTATCCGCTTAATTTTAACTCTTGAATATTTTGTTAATTAAATTTGTCGAACTTTCATTATAATTATTTCAGTTTCTAGAACATATATAGGTTGATAAATAAGAACAATTACATTATTAAAAGTAAATGAGATTTAATATCTGAGTACAAATTAAAATAGCAGTTACAAAGTCCTTCTGCAAATTTGTAAACCAGACACAGAAGAAATTAAAAAAAAAAAGAAAACAAATACATCAAAGAGCAAACTCTTTTATAATCGGAGGAAAGCAATCCTCATGTTTTCAGTCAAATTGGGTTGAGAAAGGGAATAATAGAAACCATATTGGTGGAGGAAGTGAGAAAAAGGATGGTAGGCTGTGTTTTTGGAGTATGTTGGCAAAGGCACATTCTGTTGGAAGGCTTTGGGGGACTCGCTTTGGATCTGTGCAGTAATTATACACCATGTCCATGTAATCCTCCTGCACCCATTTCATTTACCCTTTCTTTGCAAAATCATGCTCTTCCCAAAACCATGCATTTTTGTTTGAACTGCAATAAGATGATCCGGATGACCAGACGCAAGTATCGGCATTGAAGTTCCTAGAGGAAGCCTTGAAGGGGGCATCACTCCAATCTGTTTTGACAAGTCCACCCCTAGTAGTCCAGTCATCAGCATTGCTAGAGTATAAATGTATAACCTCAGTTTCTGTTTCTTTGGAAATGGAACCCCCAGAAACTCTAGGTTCTTGGACTCTTTGATGGGGATACCATCAACATAGAATCTGAGATACATTAAACAAGTAATAGAATGAATATTTGTAGGAAAAATGATGCAGATTCCAGGTTTACAGTAGAATTCCTATGCATGCATGCTTACACAATGTGCTGGGAGTTCCAAAGCATGGAGTAGCTGTGAAAATCTGCAGTGGGGTCAACCCATAGGAGGAATTGCTGTTCTCTGTTGCCCTTGCCTTGGCTGAATACATTAGTATATATGGAGAACGTAAGGCTGTCCACTTATATTCCCCAAGAATTCAGAATCTATCTGATCACAAGTCTCTCCTTTTGAGGACAACTGTAGCACATATGGAGAAATTAGTTGAAAGTTTATGCCAAGAAACTTGAAATTGTGACAGCTTCTATATATAAAAAAGAGGACTTACGTAATAGGCAGTCACTACTGTGCCAGCAGAATTGCCAGGGACAAGCTTGAGATGCATACCTATGTAGTTGCACTTATGGAGCAAGGCACAAAGATACTGAAGGCTGAATATCTAAGCGTCAATAGTAAGAACTCCTAACTCGTGGACAACATCGTCTTCAATTTCAACTACTGAATTCTCATGGCGTTTATTAAGAAAATTCTCTTCTAGGATGTAGTTATACCGAGATATCTCAAGTTAACAAGTTTAATCTTATGGAAAGGCTTTAAAGACTTTAAATAGCCGCAAGGTTTTTAGCCAATAGGGGTAATTGGAGATAACACTGTCCTAACTGTGAAGAGAAGAAAGTTTTGGACTCTAAAAAACTTTTTTCTGACAGAATTTTTCGTAGGAAATAATGAAGCTTTGGTTGGAAATTTTATCTCCAAAAGTGTTGTTGGGAATACTTTTTGTCGGAAATCTATCGAAACTTCGTCGAAAGTTTTTGGACGGAATTTCCGTTGGAAATATACATAAATCCATCAAAAAAGAGCTTAATTTCGATAAATTATTTTTCACAAAATCCGTTTTAAAACATAAAAATTCTAATAGAAGTTTCTGTTGAAAAATTCCAATGGATTCATTGACAGAATTTTCCGTTGAAAGTTTCCAACAGACGTCCGATGGAAGCTTCCGTTAGAGATTGCCAATGGAGTTTCCTTTGAAAATTTGAAACGAAAATTTTCGTTGAAAAATTTGTCGATAATTACCAAGGAAGAATTTTGTTGGAAACACTCTACCAATGAAATATTTCGTAAAAATCCCCAAAACCATAAATTTGTCATTAAAATAATTATAATTACAAATTAATAAAAATAAGCTACACAACGTACAATTAACATGCAATTAAAATACTTAATTCAAAGTCAAGTTAACAGAATTAAAAATCATTACAAACACATAATATGCAAATATAAAAATATAGTTAATTGTGCTATTGTATGCCATATTAAAAAAAGTATCTAAGTCAAATTCCAAAATACGCCATTATATGAAATGTCACCTTACTCATCAAAATCTGAGCTTGAAGCACTCACATGGCCTTTTTTTCAAACGTTTTGTTGTCATCATTACTTTTATACTTACCATAAGTTCATTCATGGCTCCAAAATGTTGCATCATTTGCTCACTACTCTTGTCATTTGATAGATTTTTCATTTTTTTTCCAACCTAATGTCAGGATCGGTGAAAAGACTCGCTACTGACTCACATGTTGCTGCATCATTAAGCATAATTGTAACAAGCCTCCAAGAACCAAACTCATACACGTGAGTGCGTGTAGTTGTCTTCCCTCCAATTGCTGCAGTCCAAGCATGCGGATCAAATTCTGGCTATGAGGATGAATCTTCATCGTACTTTTGTGATAATGTAGCAGTATATGTTTCCTACAAATAAAAAAAAGCAAAAAGAATTAGTATATAATTTTATTGTTAACTTTAGAGTAAAAATCAATTAATTTTTGACGTCACTAATAGTTTTTGGCTTATTGTCTATGAAATCACCATGACCCCTTAAAACGTCTATGGGTGTGGTTGAATACTTCCACAAAGCTAACATCTTGATTCATTTCATTTTGCTGCATTCATTTACAACTATACTCAATTATAATGCATATATTTTACATAACATGTAAAGCATATTAGAATATGGGAAGTAGTAGTATGCAAAACATAATAAATAAATATTAATTCATACCATCTTTTTTGCATGAAAAAGGAATGGAATTGAACCACCAATGTACTTCGTAATACTTGCCTATTTTAGCGTTAAACGATTCCTTCTTGTCTTGATTTGTTTTTCCATTCTTCTGTACCTTATACTGTATCGATAAGGGCATCTTAAACTTCATTTGTGATCCATTGCCTTGACATGCCCTTGTAGTCCATGATGTTTTTTGTGTTTGCTTCTTTCTTTGCTTATGTCCTTTCTTTTGAAAGCATGTCTCTCAGTTGATCAGAACAAATTTTATTTCATATTCATTTAACCAAAAGATATTTATTTGAAGCCTAGACAAATTTTTCCTATAATAAAATAATAGAGTAAATAAAAAATTTAATACATAATTAAAAACAAAAAGTTATAATTTAATTGAATATTAAACATATACCTCGAATTTCTTAAACATTAAATCCTTAACATTATTATGGATTTTCTTTCATGTTGGCCATGGATTGTGGAAGTGATTTTTTATGATCCTTGTTATTGTTGTGGTGACTCCTATCTCAAAAAAAGTACTACCACAAGATAAAAAAAATTATTGCTTACTAAAATATATAAGAGATATAACTATTTCATTACTATATAATATAATATACCTATCTTCAAAAGGAGTTATAAGTAATCTTTGAGTTGGATCTATAAGTGTATGTGTTCCTACACCAAGACCTCTACCTTTCGACCTTGAGAATGTACCATCTTCACTTACACCTATATCAACGGATGTGGATCCATGAGAATCGTGGGCAAATGCCACATTCATTACTAGCTCTATAGATGCATCAACCAAAGAGGGTGGCTCTGAGGGCAAATCATTAGCTTGCTATCTCAATGAATGAGTGGATGGATTAGGAAATGCATCAGCTTTTGTAAGTGACAACATAGATCCAGAGGCATTTGTTGCCTAAGGTCTTGGTTTTGAATGCTTCCCTTTAATCGTCATTCCTATAATGTAACAAAATATTCATACATAAGCTAAAAGAAATTGAAACAAACTATCAAAATCATCATCAAACTATACAAATTAAGATTAATTCTCATTCATGTTAACAATAAAAAATGTTAACAAAAACATACCATATAAGCTAAAAGAAATTGAAACAAACTATCAAAATCATCATCAAAATGTAATGATCAAAACTAATTGGTCAAAATACTTGGAAAGTCACTGTACCCATACATTTTGCTCAATTTAGTCCCTGTACTCAAAATCATAACATTTTAATCTCTTAGTTTTGAAAATTGCTTCAATTTAGTCACTCCCTCTAACGGCATCCAATTGTGTCATTAAAAGCATAAAGTCAGCATTAACATTAGCACTGCACATTTTGATGACATAGCATCTACATGATGACATGGCATGCCATGTGACACTAACATGATGACATGGCAATGCCACGTGGCACTATTACGATGACATGGTAATGTTGACATGGCATTGACATGCTAACATGTTAATGTCCTATGGCAGATTAAAAATTTGTCAAAAAAATTTTTTTGTGCCAAGTCATAGGAATTAAATTGAACAAAAATATATAATATAGGGATTAAATTGAACAAAATTGAGATGTTAATGGACTAAATTGAAAAAAAATTTGAAAATACAAATCTTTAAGTAGATGATAGATATACTTATTAATAAACCAAATATTTAGGTATAAAAGATTTATAGTGTTAAAAAATATATAAATATTTTCTTACTTAATTATTTGATTCTAAACTATGCATATTAATTTATCTTTTTTACAAAAATTAAGTTTAAATTCTCCTTTTATAAAAAAATTTCGAAAAACTTTTCATACTTAAGTTAATTTAGATGAATAACTTACATTATATTGAAATAAAATAATATAAAACAGCTAAATAAATTCTTTTTTTCTATTTATAATAATATAAAAGTTTGAAATTTATTTGACTTAATTTTTAATTTGAGCTGTTCAAATTAACAAAATAAGTTGATTTAGTTACAACTTTTACAATTTATAAATAACTATTCTTTTAGAATTATTCAACCCTTACACAATTTATCTTTTATTTAAATTTACTCA
>NW_018397269.1:4323135-4331612 GCF_002168275.2 Theobroma umbraticum
TAAAATGATTTTATTTAACTTCAAATACCGCAATCAAATTTTGTTAAATTTTGTTAAATACAAAATAAAATTATACAAATATTTATAATTATATTTTACTCTATTAACCATAAATACAATCTTTAATCCAAGAAATTTCAACCTATAAAATATAACATAAAATATTAAACAAAATAAAAACATAACAAATAAATAAATAATTGAAAGGGTGGAGTAACTCAGATTTTATGTTGTAATAAGAGGTTTATAATGTCCAAATTAAGCAAGTCAAAATAAAAATTTTTTTTATAATCATCGCTAACTCCATATCTCCCTTCATTATTAGTTTAAAAGAAACTAAATCAATCTATGTTACTAATTTGAGTTTAGCTCAAGTTAAAACTAAGTCAAATAAATTTCAAATTTTTGTACAATTATAAATAAAAGAAAAAAATTTATTTAGTCTTTTTATATTATTTTATTCCAACACAATATAAGTTATTCATCCAAATTTGACTTTTAAGTATGAATTTTTTTTTTGAAAATTATTTTATAAAAGGCGAATTCAAACTTAATTTTTGTAAAAAAAAAATAAATTAATATATATATTCTAGAATCAAATAATCATGTAAGAAAATATTTATATATATATTTTAATACCATAAACTTTTTACACTTAAATATTTAGCTTATGAATCATCTACTTAAAGATTTACATTTTTCAAATATTTTTTCAATTTAGCCACTCAACATCTCAAGTTTGTTCAATTTTGTCCATGTACTATATATTTTTGTTCAATTTAGTCCCTATAACGTACCACAAAATTTTTTTGAAAAAATTTTTGATTTGCCACATGGCATTGACATGTTAGCATGTCAACGCCACGTCAGCATTTCCATGTCGTCATAATAGTGTTACGTGGCACTATTATGTCATCACGTCAATACCACGTGACATGCCACATCATCATATAAGTGCCACATTATCAAAATGTGCCACATCAGCATTGATGTCAATCTTGATGTCATTTTTTAAACAATAAAATTGGATGTCGTTAGAGAGTGACTAAATTGAAGTAATTCTCAAAATTAAGGGATTAAAATGTTACAATTTTGAATACATGGACTAAATTGAACAAAATGCATGGGTACAAGGACTTCTTAGGTATTTTGACCAAACTAATTTCGATACATGTTTACAATAAAAATTGTTAACAAAAACATGCCATTTTAACATACATTTAAATATTTTAAAATATAAATTAAAATAGTATAAAAACATATCAGGATTTTTCAATAATAATAATAACAATTAAGTTAAACAATTGTGTAAGAAAAGATAGAAAACCAATAACAAATATTTCTAACATCATTAATCGCTTTCAAAATAAGCAAACTCATGTTTTTCATGGACTTCATTCTCATCGCTATCATTAAAAGTTTCTTTATCTTGGTCTTAAAGTTCTTCATCTTCTTTCATGTGATCTTCTTCATTCTCAATCAGGACATTAACCTCTTCATAATCACCACTTGTTAATGTTGTAAGGATATCAAGGTCTTCAGGAGGAGTAATGTTAATTGGAATAGACACGTCATCTTCTTGGTACACTTTTTCTTCCAACTCACTTTCATTTTCTTTGTCTCCACTACATGGAAGGTAGAATCTACTCCTAGTTTTTGTTTTAAATACGGGCCACCAATCACATCGATCTTTTTTGTTGATGGATAACTACTATATTAAATTTGATGAGCTTGTGTAACTAAAATAAATAGTGCATTCATAGCAAGCATGAAAAGGGTTTACCTTAGCTCCTTTTGTAGTGTCAAACCAATGACACTTAAATAGCATAACTTTATTTTCGATACTAAAATATTCCAACTCGATTATATCCACCAAGATATCATAAAAGTCATGCTCATAATCGTTGTAAACACTCCCTTTGACACATACCCCACTATTCATTGTCTTACGATTTTACCCATAATATAAAGTGTGGAACTTGAAACAATTTACGAAGTATCCATTGTAACACCTTGCCATACATTATGGACCATGAGAAATTTCACGTATAAATGGGTTAGTTTCATCCCTACATTCTGCGACCTACCAAAATGTAATACAAGAGCATTAATTGTTAATGCATATTAGTAATGCCTATTAATTATTAAGTGGCAACTAACAGATTGCACGTAAACTTACATATTCTTAGAACCATTGTGCAAATCTCGCATCACATATTTTCTCCAATTCATCTTCTGATATATGAACAACATCTCCTTTCACCATTTCATCAAATATCCTAACATTACATCCACATTACAAATCAAGTTTATCTTACATCAATCATTAAGGTTTAAGGTATAATGGTACTTACTCAATATACAAAAGAATTTTGCTGCAATTCATTAAAACATATAGTTTGGTAACATATAACTCATCTTCGTCTAAAAATCGAGATTTACCTAGTTGACCAAAAGCTTGCCTAGGATGAGTGAAAATTGAAAAACGATCATTAGATTCCATATCTCCCCCATCATTATTGTGTGGCACTCGATTTAATTTTGTTTGCATAGTAGGTTCAGAATACAAAGAGCAAAATGAGGAGACTTCCTCAATAACATATGCCTCGCATATGGATCCCTTCACAAGGGCTCGATTTTTCACTTTCTTTTTCAAATTAAGTAAAAACTTAAACATCATAATATTCATAAAATGTAATAAGTACCCTAAACTCTTCTAATGAAATAATTGACATCTAATACTAGATATAGTACCTCTCAAATGGATATATCCATCGATACTGGATAGGTCCACCAACCGTAGCCTTGTAAGGTGAGTGAATTGGCAAATGCTCCATAGAGTAAAAAAAAAAAAAACTAAGAGGAAAGATTTTTTCTAGTTTGCATTTAGCTTCAACAATTTTTCCTTGTAACGCTTCCATGTGATCTACAGGTATTTCAATTGAGCATAAATTTCTATAAAAATGAGATATCTCAGTAATTGCTTCCCAAATTGAGTTAGGTACAATATCATGAAAGGCAAGTATGAACAATCGCTGCAAAAAAACATGACAATCATGGCTCTTCATCCTATAAACTTTGCATTTGATCTCATTAATACATTAAGATATGCTCGACACAAAACCATCAGATAATCTCAATTGTCTCACCCTATCACAAACAATTTTTCTTCCTCCTTACTTAAATTGTATGAGGCTTTAGGCTAGAACTAGACACCTACAATACACCTTCAAATATTTTCTTACCTTTAAATTGTCTATTGTCTTCCTTTTAACATCCATCATTGTCCTCAAATTATTCATAAAGACATTACGTTCAATATACATTACATCTAAATTGTAACGAATAAGAAGCGTATGCCAATGAAGTAAATCCCAAAATATACTATTTTTCATCCAATTATGACTTTGACTGAAACCAAGAATCTTTTGTTCACCACATTTTGTTCCAATGGGAATATTAGGAGGTGAATTCAATCGTGATAACATTTTTTCACCTAAGATTCAAGAAATTGGGAAGTTGTGCTCAACTCTTTTTTAAGAAATTTATCTCTCTACCTCTTAAGAGCATGATTAGGTGACAAAATTGTCAATGATAATAAAAAAAAAAAATTTCTACCATGCTTCAACATGAAAGACTTGGACCGTTCTATACAGTAAAGACATGATAACTGTCCATGAGTGTTTCACCCTAATAACATACCATAAGTTGGGAAATCATTAATTGTCTATAGCAACGTTACCCTTAATTGAAAATTTTGTTTCCAATAAGTATCATACATGTGAACACCCTCGTTCTACAATACCTTCAACTCATTTATCAAAGACCCCAAAAAAAATCTACGTTTTGGCTTGGACTTTTCCTACCTAGAATAACCATATTAAGAAATATATATTGTTATTTCAAATACATCCATAGAGGTAATTGTACACAACGAGCATTATTGGCCAAACAGAATAAAGTTTCGCAGTTTGTCTATTAGTATTGAAATCGTCTACATATAATCCTAATACGATATTTCTAGATTCTATTGCAAATAAATCATGTGTGCGCTTAAATTATTGTCAAGCCTCACTATCAACAGGGTGTCTAAGCACTCCATCATCACTTTGGTTGTATGCATGCCAAATCATATGTTTAGTAGTTTTTTTTTTGACATATAAAGTCTTTGAAGTCTTGGTACACGTGTCAAGTAACGTAAAATTTCATAAGGAAGTTTCTCCTGCCTTTTTACACTTGATTTTCTCGGTGAATATTGAGGATGACCACATATCATACAATACTTCAAATTAGCAGTTTCCTTATAAAGTAAGATGCAATTGTTGTTACATGTATGAATTTTGTCATATCCAAGTTGAAGTGTCACCACTTTCCTTTTCATTTTATAGAAGTAGCCAGGTAAAGTTTCATCTTTTGGCAACATATTTTTTATTATATCCATCAGATGATCAAAACACGACTCACTCAAATTAAATTTTGATTTAACATTAAAAGTTGTGATGTTGCTGAAAGCATTGTTTGCTTTGTGCAACCTAACCACAAAAGTTCATTCGCATCACCCAACAAAGAGTAAAAGCTCGTTGCATTGGGATTTGGGTCTTCCTCCACAGATTTTGATTCATTATCATAACTAGCATTCAAAACAATTTCCAGACATATAGCATCCTGAACCATTCTAACATATTAATTTTCTATTTCCTCTTCATACATTGGTTCCCTATGTTCCCTATGACTAAAATCATGGTTCAACCCTCTCTCTACTTCTTCATGATTCTTTAACTTCATATTCCCCATGTAAACTCCATATTTTGTAAACAGCAGTAAATTATTTAGAAGGTGTTCTACCACCTTATCAGAACTTAGAAACCTAGTGTTGTTGTATCAAGAGTAAAGACATCTAATTTTGTCCTCCCGCATAAAAGTAAGGTTAGAAGAAGAAAAATCAATAAACTCTTCAACTCCATTCATAAATTCATCCCTCATGAAGCCATTAGGAGTTAGTCATTGATACATCCAAGGTTAATCTCTATCCATTTTGTAGTCCTAATATTGTTTTCATAGAAACAATTACAAATAAAAACCAAAGTCGTTATTAATGCAAACTTATGAAGAGACCAACCATGCATTGAACATTAATATATATATTTATATGATGTTATATACATCTATATATTATTGCCTTTTGGATTTGATTTATAAATTAAAAATTTAATTAATACTCTTTTCCATGTTGTATTTGAATATGAGTAGCCTTTTGATATTTCATGACTAAATCTAGGTAATTTCCAGCATTGTTACATTATTTTACTTAATATTTTTTTCCTTTTACCAACCCTTTTAAAACATTTTTATAATGGCATCAAACACTATGCAGAATGATGGAAAAGCACCAACCATATTACTTTAATAACTTATTATAACAAAAAAAGTTTTCTAATTTTGTTTCAATGCTATATGGTTTATCAATTACTTACAATTCCCAATGCAACACCGTTGAAGGCAATGTGGTACTCAAAACTTGGAGTTGGAAGCTTAGGAGTGGGATAAGCAAAAAGAAAAAGGAAGCTCAGTGCAAACCAAAAGGATGTAACTGAAATAGGAAAGTGAGCATAAATTATATTTAGAAACTATATATTACAATTAAGCATTCAAATACTATAGCACAAGAGTGGACTATATATATATATATATTACAATCTTATTTTATTTAAGTAGTAATTTTCAGTTAAAAAATTATTGAATACACAATCAATCGTGTGTGTGTGTGTGTATATATATATATATATATATATATAGTTATTATTTTATTCAAATAGTGAACTATATAGCAGATTATCTACATCTTTCAAACAAAGTGAAAACCTAATGTAAGATTACATATCTAACCCAAGATAATTAAAAACTAATATCTAAAATGGAAGGTTTATTGAATACAGTATAACCAGCAACCTTTATATTTTCTACCCAAAAGAAAAACATAATATATTTTCACATGTAAAAATTAAAAATAAAAAAATACTTTAGCATTACCAATTTGGGATTCTAACTTTGTCTTCCTATAATATTGAATTAAGTTTTAGGTAGAAAATTTAATAGTTTTAATCCCCTGGGCCCTTACATAATGAACTCCTTAAGTTTGTGAACATTACACTTATATTACCAAAACAATTTCAAATGGATTTCCCATGGAAATGAATCCGTTGGAAATCTGTCAGAAAGTCTGTTGGAAAATTTAGCGAGATTAATTTCTTTTTTTGTCAAAACTTTTTTCGATAAATTTCTAACAGAATTAATTTCGTTGGAATATGCCATCAATAATCTGTTGGTACAAGTAAAATAAATTTCTTTTGAAAATCCATCGGAATTTTCTAACAAAAATTTTTCTTTGGAAAAAGTTTTTTTTTTTTGTAGTGGGAGATACCTTTGATTAAAGTAGAACTACTTTACCATTTATCTTGGTTAAAGTATAACCACTCAAATGAATACAATGAGAGAAGTATAAGCGCAGCTAGAGTGCCTCTTAAAGGCTTAGTAACAAGTTAAGCACAATATTTGGTGAAGAAAAAAACAAGCAATGAAGGTTCAATAAATGACACAATAGAAGATTTAAATACTAAAAGAAGAGTACAAAGAGTATTGAATGATTTGACTTGAAATCTTCTATTGAAGTTGTGTTTCAAAGTCTTCTATTGAAGTTGTGTTTCAAATGTTGTGGAAACTTGAATTTATAGTAGTTGAAGCTTCAGAGGTAGTTGAAGATGAGTTAATTGTGAAAATAGCCATTTAGCATACTGTTCCAAGTTCCAATGGTCATCATCTATTGATAGATTTCTCAATCTATCAATATATTGCCTTCAATAATTTCATATTCATGCCCATCTATTGATAGTTTTATTGATAGATGCAAGTACCTATCGATAGATTCCATTAGAATCATTTTGAAGCATTCTAAGGTGGTTATCTATCGATAGATGCCATGCATCTATTGATCGATGAAGAAAATATCTCGATAGATAAGCTTATCTATTGATAGATGAAGAACATCTATTGATAGATTGATAACATTTTTCAAATTTGAAAAGACTTTTTGCTTGTTTTCTATTTAAAGTATTTAGCCCTTTTGTTAAACCTTTTTAAAGGATCGTTTGGACTTGTTTGAACATTTGAAAAACAATTTCGATCACTTCTTTGTCAAATCAAACTTACACTTTAAAGGACCATCAAGTGTAACAAAAACAAAGGAAAAGATTTTCATATGGCAAATGTAAGCAATTAATCACAATGCGGAAATTTAAAACCAAGACACAAATTTTATAGTAGTTTAGTTTTCTCACATTTACTCCTTTGGAACACTAAGGAATTTGAAAGCCATTTAAGGAAATGTGTTTTTTATGGGATCAAGCATTAAACCCTTACAATGGCTTTTGACGAGATCAACCAACAAACCCTTACAATGGTTTTTTCATGAGCTCAACCAAAACCCGCAACACTGCCTTTACATTAGAGCAAGCACAACCCTCAAGAAATAACTTTTTAAGATTCAGTCAGAACCTTTACAAGATGTGTACAAAGTATAGCAAGAATGCCTTACAACGGTTGGGTGCTAAGAAGTTTAAGCTTGGATACAAAGAAGTTTAAGCTTTGGTGAAAAAAGAAGAAATATTTTCTCAAGGATTTTTAAGTGAATGATTCTTCAAAGCTTGATGAAAGGCAAAGATGAAGGCTAGAAAGGAAAAATAAGTTGGTGGATTTCTTTCTAGGGTTTTTCAAATGTGTGCTGGTCTTATTTTCTTTCCAAATGACTCAAGGGTAACTTTTTATAGTTAGAATGAAGTTTGAAGCTATTAGATATAAGTTTGAATTAAATCTGTCCATTGCTAAAGCTTGAGGATTAACTATATGCTCTAAGAGTAGATTATAATGCTTCTAGGGTCAATTATATTTTTTAAAAATTTTAAATTAAGGTTTTGTAGTCGGGAATGGCCTTCCTCTACTTGATCTATTTCCCGAGAGTATGTCTTTTGCAAATTTGGGCTGAGATAGTCTACTATGGTGAAGCTAGGGTTGACTATGTCTTTTATTTTCCCTTTTTTTCAAGCATCAGGCTTGCCAAGGTCAACCATAAAAGAGCCAGAGTCGACTATGTTTGTGTAATTCTTCAATTTTTTGAGCTTTTTGCTATAGGGTCAATTATAAACATGCTAAGGTCGATTATAGTTTTGTATTCTTCAAGTTTTCCACTAATTCTACCTTTGGATCGACTTGAGTTTTTCTAGAGTCGACTCTTGACTTATGTCTTGAGGATTTATTGACTTTTGGCGTCTCTTTTTAGATTTTTCTTTATTGTCTTATATCTATAGTCAAATAATAATTCAAGACATATATACTATTTGTTTACAGAGTTGAATATTCATTATTTGAAATCTTTTGTAATGTTTTCTAATGATGCATGACTTTTTAAATAATTTTATAATTTT
>NW_018397269.1:4331622-4331720 GCF_002168275.2 Theobroma umbraticum
AAATATGATTGAGATTGTAACGACCTCTTCCCCTCAATCGCTATTGGCGTTCAAGACTTATTATTGAACTCACCAAATCTCAAACAAGCCTTAATTTG
>NW_018397269.1:4331730-4331802 GCF_002168275.2 Theobroma umbraticum
CACCTCACATATTAACACCAATAATTATTTACACTAATTATTAACATTTAATTAAAACATAACTATTTGATA
>NW_018397269.1:4331812-4331945 GCF_002168275.2 Theobroma umbraticum
AATTTAATAACTACATGTACAACCAGTCCTAGTATTTAAACATTTCCACATAGTCTTATGCTTTAGCATTTACATCTTTAAAGACTTGATTTTTTTTTTTTTACAACCCGGATTATTTTATACACAATGACCC
>NW_018397269.1:4331955-4351145 GCF_002168275.2 Theobroma umbraticum
GAGCGACTCAGAGTGGAAATCTAGAGATACCGTACCTAGGGCGTAGTCACCCTCGTAATGCTGACAAAGTCCTAAAGCTAATTACTTATCTGCAAAAGAAAGTAGAGTGGGGTGAGTCTCACAGACTCAGTTATCATCGACCCCGTGAGTAGGGTGTAGACAGAAAACAACCTAAAAGTAAAAGAATTGAAGGTTTAAAAACATAAGAATATACATATACCAGCAATTTATTCAAAATTAGGAAGTTGTGCCTTATGTGCAATTAAATACATTCATGCTAATTAACCATTGAAAAACAAATTTAAAGTAATTGACTATCATCCTGCATAGCAGCTAATTAATGCTGTCACATAAGTAAAGAGAGCAGTAGCAAACTATATTTTTTCATTGTGTAAAACTACTTACTTGAAACCAAAAGAGTTCACTCTCGATGGTATGAAATAGCAACACGTGGACCCACTTCCACATCATATCATCTGGGAGCTATACTCCACCGAATCCTCACATGCCATGGCTATCTCAACGATGTTGGCCGACATCGGGAGAAAATCAAGTGGTCGCAACTGCATATAATCATTTGTGGCCTAATCACGTAAAATCACAACCTTTGGCTCCAGCCATGTCTAATAGCCCGTCGGCTACTCGAAAGTTCTCTAGCTAGAGTTCACTTGTGCACAAGGGTCACAATTAACTAAAGTACAACCGGCCTACTCTCGAATCTCTCGGTTCAGTAAAACCATTCAAAAAATCAAATCAAGTTTTCAAAGGATCGTTTCAAACCATTTGCAAAACACCGATCATGGTCACATTCAAAAACCTCTTTTGTATCCCCTTGTTATGTAAATCTTTTTGCATAGGGTTAATGTCTAATCCACATGATGAATAAGAAATTATTCATGAATGCACTTCACAAAATTCACAAGGCACATTTTTGACATCAAAACATTGAAAAGCTTGCTTCCCGATTTTTAAATCCTTTACATATATAAACCGTATATAAGCCCATTTTAAACATTTGGCATTCACAATTTCCTAAGATCACTATCAGCTCATGCTTTCCACAATTTGCATTGAAAATAAATCATTTCACATTCACAAATACATATATACCTAGGTACCAATTTATAGGATATTTTGAAATGGACACCCCCTACTCACCTTAAAATTTTGGGATGCTAATTTGCTACCAATTTAAGTATATAGTTCTTAATTTTTGTTGGATTTTTCTCACTTTAAGGCATCAGTTCTCACACCTAAATTTCATTTACTGTCACAATTAAACCACACCTTAAAAATCAATTTACAAACATACCTTCAACCAACTAACAAATTCCTACTTTCTTACCTTAGAACTCTTGAATCAACTCACCAATCCACTTCAATTTCTGCTATGGGGAAGGAAAAGGAAAGAACTTCATGTAGAGGAAGGATAAAAGGGAAGAAACAAGGGAAGAAATGGAGAGAAGAGCTTGAGGTTTGGCTGATTATGGTGAAGCCACGGTTTGGGAGGAAGAATTTCTTCACAAGGTGCAAGTGACGGTGGGTGAAAGAAAGAAAGAAGAAAATGCAAAATGACAAAGGAAAGAGAAAGTTCTAGTGTGGGACATGATAAGAAGAAAAAAAAATAGAAAAGGCTTCTCTTTTTTTGGCCTGGCAAAGAGTGAGCATGAAAAAAATTTAAAAAGTTTCAAGGTGAGTTGGTTAGTCAACATATGTAGGTTTCTTTATCTTTTTTCCTTTTAATTCTTTTCCAATCCTTTCTTTCCTTACGTGTACCAATTTTTCCAATAACCATCACACGGATGACCAGCCATGTGGAAGAAGAATGAGAGAAAGAAAAGTCAAAACTGTTTGTATGAGCTTTGACTAAGTTAAATAGTAAAATTACTATTTAGTCCTTTTAAGTTTTCATTCTTTTTATTGAGTCTTTTCATTCCTTTTAAAATTTTAATTTTTCTTCTACTTTCTTCCTTGACATGTATATGAACATAATATGAGGTTCGTACCTCATTCGCGTGTCACCGTAATATTCAAATATATACTTACCCGATAGTGCTTTATTTCTTCAAAACACACGGGTTCCCTCTAACCTCATTTTTTTCTTTCAAATTTCCTCTTTTCTTCTCCTCCCTCACTTAGATTACTCATATAACCTTCTATTTTAACTAATCTTATTGATAAATAAAATATTATTTTATTTAAAAATATTCTTTCTACCTATCACCGTTCTCTAATACTCAAACTTACATAAATAGCCTTTATTCTCATCAATAGAGTCTCATTAACCTTTAAATAAGGATAGAGGTGTTATAGAGATAATTTCAAATGTTTGATATTAAACTTAAAAATATTATGTAAATTTTATCAAATAAAAACATGATGTAATTCAAAACTACCAAGCTAAGACAATTGAAGCACAACTAAAACCACATACACTCAACATTCATCATCCCAACAAACCATACCAACCAAGCCAACACTGTGACCAAATCGAACGGTGCGAGTGAAGAAGAAGCCGAAGCCATGAGTGCAAGCCTTGGCATATCAACCTCCAAAGACCCGACTGGAGAAGTCACTTCAGCTTAAAAACCACGTAAATCAAGGCATGCATGACATCCAAAACTAATCCAAAAGAATCCACCCGTGAGAGAGCTGCAAAGAAAAACAGCAAAAAGCAACATAAAAAACCCACCCATGCATGAAAGAAACGAACAACATAAAAAAATGCTAACCCCAGCGCCACCGATCACGTGAAGTAACTAAAGACATCTATGTGGCCAAAAAATAATGCTTCACGTGACGGCAAGCTAACGCCGTTCCAGGATTTCTTTTTCACTGTGGTTATAGATGAGACAAGGTAAGACAAATTTCAAATTTTGGTTAATTTTCGATTAAGGATTGCATTGCTTTGCATTCCATTCCCCCTTTTTAGTTAATCCAGGCGGATCAGAATAAATTTTTACCAATTTACCTTCGGTGATCGTGGTGGAAGAATGAAGAATAGTAAAAATGCACCACATATGACGTGGCATCCAACAACAGAATCAGGTCCCACAAGTGACGTCACGCTTGTATAATGATATTATCATTCTCCATGGGTCTCTGCTAGTGCTAGAACAATCCCATCCGACCCAAATCAATAAAACCACCAAAAAAAGAAAAATTGTCTGAAGTCTGAATTCTAGCGTTGGAGTTGTTGAGTTCAACTTCCATGGCGCTGCCCAAGTCCCTCTTCTTCTCGTCTTGCTCTTCTCCCGTTGGTCTCCGACGATCCGGAATTTCCGATTCCGATTTTGCTCCTCACTTCTCTTCTATCGAGTCCTCCGTAATCCGCAACAACTTTTCTGGGTGTGGCATTATAACCAATTTCTCTGCCAAAAAGTAAGAACAAGGACAATCTATCTATTATCTATCTTTTTGCTTTGATTTTCTCAAATCGCAGTGACTGACTGAGTGGCTGCTTTGTTTCTCTTTTGACTGTTGTAAGATTGTAATTTAGAAGTATTTTGTTATTGGATAAAATATTAGATGGTAGTGCTAATACTAATTAATAGAAAATAGATGGTTGGTATTTTCTTGGAATCAAAATTTTCAGCACTTGCTTATGGTTATGCAGGAACGTCGTTTATGCTGCTAATGAGGGTCCCAACGCTGTTAGTTCAACCTCATTGGTAAGAATCTTCTTCCTCTGTGTAAATTTTACTCAACTCACACATGGATTCTGAAGGCATCGTTTTGTTCTAGTAAGATTAAGAATTGCTGTCATATCCGGTGCTTAATGTTACCCTCAGCTCAGGGTTAAAGCCATAAGATGTATCATGGCAAAAGTCGAATGATTTATGTCTTTGATGTTGTTCTTCCGACATGATGTAGGTATATTTTTTAAGTTCAAACCACATAATAGAAAAAGGAATAGATTGTGTAGGATTACTGCATACTCATCCATATTTGTGTTTCATTAGGAAACTGCAATAAGCGGTAAGCCACAACTAAAATAAGTATTCTTTTCAATATTAAGTGATGGATTTAATCAAAGTCCGAAGAGTATTTTTGTCTTCATACATGTGCACCACTTATTTGAGTCTCTTCTAGAGATATTGTAGGCCTAAGGATATGTATTTGGACCCATGAGATGGTGCCTACTTTTACAACTGAAAGGACCAAATTATTTTACCAATTGAAGAGCTTGATATGTTGTCCCTCTCTTGCTTTCTTAACGACTCTTGAAAGTTTTTTGGATGTTGGGTTTTCATTGAAATGCTTATTTTACCGTAGGTATGTTTGTAGCTGGTAGATGACAGCCTGATGCACAGTTGGGAGGGGAAAGAGTAATTTATTTCTTGCTTCCTAGAGAGGAAATCATATGACTGTTTTTCAAAATCTCAATAATCTATCCTAAAATCACAATCCAATCCACAAAAATATAAAGTTCATAAAATTAATATCTAAATTGATTAATTCCTTCACGAGTATATCTCGTCCTGCATCACAGCTGCATATATAATGATCTGTCATTAGTTTAATTGGATGATTTTATTGCAGAAGACTGACCAAGATGCTGATTATATTCCAATGCCAATAGTTTTGATTGATCAAGATTCAGATTCAGAGGCAACAATTGTGCAGTTGAGTTTTGGAGATCGTCTGGGTGCTCTCATTGACACAGTTAAGTGGCTATTACAACTTATTTTGATTTCTCCAATAGTTACATAAGATTGAACCAGTGAAAATTCTGTGTGTAAAGCCGGAGCACTAAATAACTTTGTAGAGGCAATGTGAGTGATTTTAATTATTATCTGTGTGTTATTCTGTAATTGAGTCATCAATGCGTACGTAAGAGACGTCCTAAGCTCAATTTGTGTAACGCACTGGCTGATTGTATTTTTAGGATGCTTTTAAAATGTTGAAATCCAAAAAATGATGCACCAATGAATGGTCTTTATTCCAATTTTAATTATTCTGGGAGGCTATGGATCTAGCTATTTCATTTAGGCAAAAAAGTAAAAGCATATGATAATTCTCTCCTTTCTCTTATACATTTTCATGACTCTCCTTTTGTTTATGTTTTGACAGATGAGGGCATTGAAAGAGTTGGGATTAGATGTGGCAAAGGGAACTGTTCTCACTGAAGGATCAGTCACACAAACAAAATTTTTCATCATGCGATTGTGAGTTATTTTTTAAATGCTGATATGACTCATCTTCTCCTGTTCCCTTTTTTGAGCATGTGTTTAGTAACAAGTTGCTGATAGTGTAAATATTTGTTTGCTTAGCCAGTCTCATTAACATCTCAAGGTTTTCTGCCTCATTGTCTTTAGATGTTTTTCTTTTGGCCGAACATTGTCTTTAGATGATTAAACTGCCACTTGTATGCCTGTGTTCTTAAAAATGTAGTTCTCCCCTATCACACATGCTTTAGTCTGCAGTTTTTTGCCCAAAAAGGGTTCATGGCTTATAACATGAGAAATCATTAACTAATATACTACTGTACAACAGTCATTAAATAATATACTACTTTACAACACTCATCTTTGCTGATTGGAATGTTGTTTGATTGACCTATAAATACATCTGAATGAAATGTATACTTAACTAGAAAAAAAGAGTTGATTTTACATATGGTACCTGAACTATAACGAAACATACACTTTTGTACCTGAACTGAAAAAATGTTCAATTGACTCCTTGAACTTTCAAAATGTGTAAGTTAGTCGGACCGTTAACATTGTTAACACAACCTGCCAATGTGGCATTTGAGTGATAGAACCCAACCATGCATTATGTCACATGTGAAATTTAAGATATCGAGTATTACTTGGAATTTCAACATGGAGGGCATGTGACAAGTTGCCATGGGAAACCTGCATTTAAAAAACATGATAATCTGTATTTTTTCATGTGGAAATAAATGAAACCAGAAATTTTATCAAATTAAGAACACAAAAATGATAACGCCTTCACAGCTGTGACCTCGTGCTTTTCCAGTACAGTCTCTCCTTTTCCCTTTCTGTTTCTATTATTGTGTTCTCTCTTCTTGGCTCCCACATCAAAGTTTCTCTTTGAAAACCCAAAACCTGTAGTAAAATCACAAAGGCCAAACAGTCACAGTTCCCAAAACCCATAATCAAATTCATACAAAATATAAATGTAATCAACCACAATTGAAAATAAAAATTAAAGGAGAGCATTAACCCATCAAATTTCAAGACTGTATGTATATGTTTGAGGGAAATTAAACAAAAAAGAAAGTGAGTTTGGGAGAATTTGGGGTGATAATCTCATGAGAACATTGAGGAGCAAGAAGGAAAGTAAAAAAGAGAAAGGAGTTGGAAATAGGGGAAGGGATGGTAGAAAGGGCCCCATTGTGGCACCACTGCCTTGTTTGAAGCCATGAGACACAGCTGAATAAAATGGAAGAAACAGAGAATTGAGAAAGGAAGAAGCTAAGCTAAGGAAATAGAAACAAAAGAGGGAGTTGATCGCTGCTTGAGTTTCTGGTCACAACATAGCACCAAGGGTAGTCTTCAGGCGTGGTAAAAAAAAAAAAAAGCAAGGGGAGAGGAGAGAAAGCAGTGTAGAGAAGTCATCAGAAAGAGAGACTGAATTGTGGGGTAAAAGGAAAGAAAGAGGAGAGAGGAAAGAAATGAAAAGGGGGAGGACAAGCTGGCAGCGGCAACCTTGCCGGCAACGTCACTAAAATGTCTTGAGGCAGATCGTGGCGAGGGTTTTTTTGTTTCTGGGTGAAGTGCTTGAAGAAAGAGAGAGAAGAATATGTCTTTTCCTTTTTTAAATTCAGGTGGTCTATAAGGGTTTGCCACCTGTTTTGCATGAGTCCACATGGAAGTTCTAAGTAATACTTTAGTGTTTTAAACTTCATGCATGGCATAACACATGGCATGATTCTATTGGTTAGTTACACCATAAGCTTTGGGTTAACAGTGTTAATGGTTGGACTAACTTGATACATGTTTTAAATGTTTTGAGGGGCCAATTGCACATATTTTTAGTTCGGATAAAGTGTACATTTTGATATAGAATGGGTACTGTATGGTCTGCCTTTTGATATTAAAGCAAGTGAAATATTTATAGATCATAATCCGAAATCAGCGGAAGCAGTTTGTTGAGAACTAGATATAGATGTTGATGCTATGCCAATATGGTGAGCAAGAAGGCAAATATTTTCGTTTATTAACAGAAATAAAGAAAACTGGAAAAAACATAGTTGCAGTTTCCTACCTTAGTGGCCATTTCTAGTTGTAAAGAGCATGTTCATAGTTTCTTTCAGGTACATAGTTGGCCAAGATTTCTATACCCCTATTGGCCGATATTGTGCAGACTAAGCTATGGTTCATCTGCTAATGAATTGCAAAAATGTTCTGGCATTGGCAATTAAATATGTATTTTGTAACATTCATGGGGAATTCGATATCCAAGGGGATTTAAGCTAAACAACTTGGGGCAAAATTATGAATAAGCATGTAATTAGCCTTGTTTACCATCATTATACTTTGTATTGAGTCATTAATAAGACATGTCTCATATGCATATCCCTAACTAACATGTACCCCTTTTAACAAGCATCCCACAACCTTAGGTTGAATTTCTTTTGTATTGCATGGATTCTATATAATTTTTCCTGCAACATTAGTGGTTTCTAAACACACCAATTAGCCAAGCCAAAACCTTTTTGTTTTTGATCAATTCCAAATGTTGAACACTTTAGTGAGAATTGCTGATATGCAGAAGATCTAAAATTGAATCCATTTACATCCTGGAAATTTGATATATCTTTACAAAGTCCGTAAGGTGTTGCTAAATTCTTCGTGTTGTCGTATTTCCTTCTGGCTTTTTTTTGACTTCTAAGTATTGTGTTTAATAGTTTGTCAGACTAGGTGGATAATATGTAAGTTGAATTTGAGTAGAATGTGTGCGAGAAAGAGTGTATATGCAATATATTCAGCACTAAACATCAATATCATTCTCACAGCGCATATGTTAGTCCTTTATTAATTTTGAATGCTTTATTGGGAGTGATCAGCATTCATAAATTGATTTGGTTATGCTAGAGACACTGGGCGCAAAGTAGAAGATCCTGATATGTTAGAGAGAATTCGACTCACCATTATAAATAATCTTTTGAAGTACCATCCGGTATGTATGCTGAATTCATACTTTTAGTCCTTCTCTCTCCTCTCTCTCTCTCTCTCTCTCTCTCTCTCTCTCTCTTTCATGAGTGGTTGGTCTTGTGACTTATCAAGTTAAAGTAGATATTCTCTACAATTATTTTATGCATTTGATTTTGGTTAAATATCCTTGTTTGAATTTGATTTCTTGCTAGGAATCTAGTGAGCAACTTGCTATGGGTGAGGCTTTTGGAGTAAAGGCTCCAGAGAAGAAGGTGACGTTATCTAATGATTTTTTAAAATTTGTTTTCACCCACTTAATGTGGCTCACTTTGTTATTTCTGGTCTTCTACATGATGGGCATAGTTTCTAAAATATATATTGACTTAATTTTTGGGAGAAAAACGTATCTGCCCTTGCTCAAGGAAGTGCCTTTTTGGTGCCTAGTGTATCAGTTCCTTATACTTGGCGCTTCAGTGAACTGTTTAACCTCTGACAGTATTGTTATAATTCATTAAATATTGGCAACTATTAGTCAGTTATGCATACAGTCAATGGTTCTGGATTTTGCAATGGCGGATGATGAGTTGTTTACTGAATTACTTATGAGTCAAATGGTTTTTCTTTATGAAGTAACAAAACACACTATGATGTTTTTGTATTCATGTTGTAAAATTGGTGCTTTTATTTTAGTTGGATTGTCGATGGTCAAAAAAAAAAAAAAAGGAAAACAACAACATAAAGAACATGCACTTGTGGAGTAACGAAATTTAGAAAAATGAATTCCCGCTTGCTAGAAATGTTTTTTGTTAGCTCAATTGATAAAGGTTGGAGTTGCAGACTTGAGGTCGGTTTTGGTTCAGGTTCAAAAGGCTTTGACTTAATAGTGTTATGGTTAAGGCTTCATTTAGATGTTTTGCTGCTTGCATTTTTCTTTCTCAAAAGTAGCCCAAAAAAGTAAATAATAAAGGTCATATTTGATTACAAATGAGCAAACTATTAAAAACCAACAGACATTTTAGCATAAATATTTTGTATAAAAGTAGATTCATGCATTTTACCCTCAAATTGATTGTTCACTTTCATTTCTGGGTTTTCTCAAGATAATGTCCACTTTCCTAAAATGGGCAGCATTTTTCTAGTGTTGCTCTTCATTGAAATACTAACTTTAGGTGGGTCCCTCTAGCTTTTATGACACCTGAAGGGTAAATCTTATAAAGTAAAACAAAATATCTCATTTCTAAAACTTTGTGTAATTTGAAATTTGAACATTCAGTTTGAGACAAAGGGAGCACTTAAAAGAATTACTTTTGAAGTTCAATTATTCAAAAACGTTATTTGTTTGTCTGAAAATGTGCTTTTTGCTTCTAAAATCAAAAAGCAAGTAGCAGAAGTTACAAACAATTGGAGGCTAAAACTATTGTAGGACGCATACGAAAATCTACGTTGTAATATAGACCATCCTAAAAAACTGAAGATAAAATGAACTAGGAAAAAGAGAATATGAATTTATTTGTTGCTATCTGAGTCATTAAAACCAGGATGCAGGTTCCTGGATATATGCCCTATTATTTGCTAATTGTTAACTATATTTTTTTTTGAAAGGCAATTGTTAACCATATTGGCATGTTTAATTTCTGAATGTGCCACTCTTGATCTTCCATGTATGTTTCTTCAGTTTTAGGCATGCTTTTACATGTTTGTTTTTGTGTGTAGAGATCTTTAAACTTCTGTCTGCATCAATAGTAGTGATGACAGCGTGCACACGGTCTCATCTGCACTTGGACATACAATATTTTATACATAAACATGAGTAACTGGTAGATCATGAATGTTGTGAAGTTTGCTGCTTAGGATCAATATTTTGAAATTTCCATTTAATTTGTATGAACTTGGAAAATCATTGTTGATGTGGTAGCTTTGGTATGGGTTTCCCTTCAGACATTAGGAAACAGAAGAAACTTTCAGTTTTATTTAACCTTCGTAGTGTTTTTTTGGGAGGGGTGGCTAGTGGTGTTTTCAAGGGGAATATTTTGAGTTAATTAAGACCTAAAATGGTGTTGTCATTCTTTTCATGTGTTTCTGATTAAATATTGATTGCCATAGCTAAATCATTTGAACAGATGTAGTTAGGTTCTTTTGTCATTGAGATGGAATGGCTGCCAACTACTCTTAATGCATTTCTAAGTTTGTTATTTCCTGTCTTCTGCTCTGGGGCCTTATGAAGTACTTTTTTTATGTTTTTCTGTCCCTGAACTTCTGGAATTGAATTACTGGGTGTCTGATTTGTAAATATAAAATCAAGTAAATAATAAAATAATATTATATTTGTATATAACTCGGGTGGGGTGGAGCAGGGCACCTTAAACCTGCTGCTGACCTGCCTTTTTTAACATAAAACCTGTTCTTACCCCTGATTTTCAAACAAAAAAACCTGCCCTATCTGAGCTGGGCAGTGCAGAACTCGTCGAGTATGGGTTTTTTTGCCATCCGTTTTCACTTTTATTTTTGGGTGCCTTTTGGGGTTAAGGCTAAGCAAAGTGCACCTCCATGTCATCAAGATGTCATCAGGCTCAAACAATGATGATGCCTTCTTAATTTTAGTTATTAAAGAGTTGTTGCATGTGCTATACAGGATTGGGATCTTAAGAACTTTAAATCTAAGTCTAGTTATTTGTTGATGCAGCTTGATATCGACATTGCTACTCGTATACATGTCAAGGAAGATGGACCCAAGAGGAGGTTTGCTCTCCAAATAAATTATAATGGAAATGGATTTCAGCACATAATTTCAGAACTCCCCACTGTTTCTAGCATACATTACTTACGTATTGAGGGATTTTAAACCGGATGAATCCCTTTTTTAGGTTGTGGTCTTGTAAAAGATGGGAGCGTATCTCTTACAATCATTACATTAGAATTAGCCAATCACAATCATGAATTGTGTAGGAATACACTAAAATATTTTATGGAGCCAACTCTTATAAGTGGATACACACACACACACGCATTGGATAATTGCGAGATTTTAGTAAAAAGAATTGCAGGTGAAATGCGCCCATAGAAGATAGGTTCCTTTTGTGATAATTTGCTTATGCAGTTGTTCAATGTTTCCAGCTTGCTTTGTATAGAGACAGCAGATCGACCTGGACTGCTTGTAGAGATTATCAAAATCATTACTGATGTCAACATTGATGTGGAGTCAGCAGAAATTGATACAGAGGTCTTTCTCGTTCCCTCTGTGTGTGTTTAAGTGACCACATGTGTGCATAGAGAAAAACTTTTGGTTTTGCAACTGTTTTCGCCACTTTTTGTTCTGTATTTTACAGGGATTGGTAGCGAAAGACAAGTTTCATGTCAGCTACAGAGGAGCAGCTTTAAATAGTTCCTTGTCTCAGGTATTTGCCAAGGGTGATGATAGATTTGCTGAACAGTAACATTTTTCTTCTAGGTTGCTTAAGTCTCCAGTGTCATTTATGTCTGAAACTAAATTGTGATATGGCAATGCATTTCAGGAAATCAAAGCCAATAATTTTATGTTTCTTGTCAAATTTATTATGTCTGCTGGATCTCTCTCCTTCTCTGACTCAAAAGTATCTTTTACCGTGTTACATGCAGGTGTTGGTGAACTGCCTGCGATATTACCTCAGAAGGCCAGAAACCGATATCGATAGTTACTAATACTTGAAGAAGCACCATGTACACCACATGTACAGGTTCTTGTACCAATTCATGCATTTGGGCTTGAGGATATTGAATTTTTTTTTTTCTAGATTTATGAATTCATGTTGCCCAATGCATCTTGGATGTCTTGAAAATTGAGACTCGTATTCGAGTTGTTCCCATGTGAAAGTGACGTGTTGATTACCAGCAAATAATATAATGAAAGCGAGATGTTAGACTTCTGATGCAGGTGCTTCTGGCAAGATTTCAATCCAACAGCCTGTCTTGTGATTGGATACTAAAATAACAAACTGTGGGTTGTTAGAAGACTGGCAAGGGAAAACGAACAGCTTCCAGCTAGGCTTGTTGTTTTATAATATTTTGGGTTAAAAAAAGTTAATTATTTAAAATAAATTTAAATACATTTTATTTTTTAATTACGTTCAATCAAATTTATGTATTTTTATTTTAAATTAAAATAATTTTTATAATTAATAATTAATTAATTATTTTTAATTAAATATTATTTATTATTATATATCACATGATGCTAATGTAAGTATGTTGATAAGATATATTGTTATGACATAATGATATGGTTACGTATTTTGAGTTTTTATGCTAATGTCATTAATGTTAAGTGGGTATTAAATAATAAGTGTTATTTTAATTAATGATAATTAATTATAAAGTTTATTTGACTTAAAAAAATGCATGAGTTTAATTTTTTTTTTTATATAATTGAGGTTTAGGTAGTGATAATATACCAACTAATGAGTTAAATGTTTGGGTGCAGACATGAGTTTAATTGAAAGTAATAAAACAATAAAAATTTATTCAAATTTTCTCAAGTGTTTTCAAACATTACGTTTGGTTGGATTTGAATTATTAATGTTATCAAATCATCTTATCTTTTATTCAAGCCACGTCTCTAATTATGCGATAGCCAAGGTAATGGATTGAATTCTGTTCCACCAAATAGGTATACCTCCAACCCCAATCATGAGTTTCATTCATACGGTTGTTCCTATATCCATGGTGATTTCGAAAATTATCAACAATATTGTAGCTCATACTCATAAGGACTTAGACTTGTCAACGTTTTGGATATGAATATCACAAATAGACTTGAGAATCTTGCAATATAGATACATGGAGAGTATTCAAATGGTATGCCACACTGTGCAAGGAGAAGCACATCAATGTGGCCCATCTCACCTCAATCCCAGAGAAGACAGAACATGGTCCTAAATAATAATTTAAAGCATTTGGTTCACGCTTATCTTTGCCACTTTTTTGTCTGTTTTGGAGCAGTTGGAATCTAGAGTTGAGTTGAAGAATTCTGTAGTGATTCATTGAATCTTCAGATATACGCCTAGTTCAATAATCAAAGCCATTAACACAGCTCACCTTTGCTTTCACTAATTTTCCACTATAGACACAAAAGCTGACCAGGATTGGTTGTTGTTGCCATTTTTAAGCTTACCCAACCCCTCTTTCCCTTTGACCCCAAGCAAAAGCGCATTGCTCAGAAATGCACTGGCTATATAAAATATTAGGTCTGCCCACGATCAGCCTGAAGCGAAGCTAATAGCTTTTTCTGATGCAGAAATCTTGCCTTGGTGGGGTTTAGAGTCATACCACCACTTTCCATTTCTCCCATTCTTAATTCCTCTGCAGAACAATGTCTCTAAAACCGGCGCTTCTGCTGGCCATCTTCCTCCACAACTATGCCATTATTGCGACCCTGGCTTCTGACCCTGATCCAGTTCAAGACTTCTGCATACCCCAGACAGGAATTGCAACATGCAGGAACTCATCAGCTGTCACAGTGGAAGATTTCGTGTTCTCAGGCATAAAGTTTCCAGGGAAATTCAGCGAAACGGGCTTAGCAGCTAAGCCAGTGAACGTTAATGTCTTTCCAGGCTTGAATACGCTAGGCATGTCATTTGTTCGAGCTGATTTTGAAGTCGGCGGCATCAACGTGCCGCATTTCCATCCAAGAGCAACTGAAATAGCATTTGTTCTGCAAGGAAGAGTTTATTCAGGATTCGTCGACACAGAAAACAGAATTTACGCTAAAGTGATTGAAAAGGGTGAAGTCATGGTGTTTCCAAGGGGGCTCCTGCACTTTCAAATGAATGTTGGAGATACGCCTGCTACACTGTTGGGAAGTTTTGACAGCCAAAATCCTGGTTTGCTGAGAATTCCAAATGCTGTATTTGGTACTGGGATCGAAGAAAAACTTCTGGAGAAGGCTTTTGGGTTGAGTGCTAAGGAGATTGCCAACTTGAGGAGGAAATTTGCTCCCCACGAGTTGAGCTAGACGGTTAAAATAGTTTAGCTATTAGATACTTCCATGAATAATGCTTTGCTGTTTCCATACACAGCAGACTGCGCCAACTACGAGAATTGTGATATTGTCCCCTGTAAGACATTTTCTGAGAGAAAATTTTAGACAGATTACCAAAGTTTTCTTCCTTTGATGTTGTTCATTGATTATTGACTGTGGGGAGCTTTTTGACAAGGCACATTATGGTCGAGTGTACTTGTACCTTCCAAGCCGATCCATATGTTTTTGTAGAAAACATTGTCATCGATGTTATGCATTGTAATAAGAAAGATCTTCTTTATTTACAACTTTATACATTTTATTTTATTTATTTATAAAAATAAATATCGTGAATGAATATGCATTGCAAAAAGAATTATAAAAAATTATAATTATGAAATCTTTATTGCATTAAAGCATCATTCCTAAATAATTCCTAATCAATGCTTGATCAAGACAGGACATTGATAAAAGTTGCGACACTATCACATGTTATAATTCTTACTTATAAAGTAAGTAGTCGGTTTCATATATTGTAGTAGTGAAATACTTGAAACTAACATGTGATTGCTTGTTAGAAGAATAAGTCAATGAATATGATCAATCATGAGAATTTCGTTAGGTTGTTCACTCAAATGTCTATGAAATACATTCTTATGTGTCCGTCGTGTAAATGATTCTTAGACCTGAGATCGTTAGGTTATCTTATGTAGGGATTGTTATACTTTTATATTATCTTAAGTAGTCCGAACCAAGAATGTACAATGGCATGGATATTAGAAACATGATGCACATGAAGATAGCTGGATGATTAATAAAGTTACATTACCCTAAATGATTTTAAAGGAGAAATCATATTGCTTCGTAGTATGTCTTAGCTTAAGGAAATTCTTGATTAAGGTAGAATGAAGGTCCAAGAAAATGAATTTTTCGAATTTTGTTTTGGAGTTAAGAACAAATTTCAAGAGCTAAAATAATAAAGACAAATATAGAGTAAGCATCAAATCATTTTCTATGTCTTATCGAGATATCGAATGATGAAAAACTGGATCACATTGAAAGGTTGAGCATTAAAGCATTAAGTTAAACCTCTTTGACTCTTCTTAAAATTTGGGAAGAAAGGGAGTAGAGCTGTAAAAGAAGAGGTCTTGGGAAGGAAATCTGAAGTAGAAAGCAGTAGAAAAAAAAAGAGAGCACTCACAGAGATAAACAACCCTATTGGACACAATGATTGTGAAACAAGTGGAATGGCACCATTGAACAATGAGTAGTTGATCACTTATGGGAATATCATAAAGCGAAATTATATTATCTTGAGAGAGGCTGAAAACACATTAGAAATATGCTCATTACTGGGGCATATCCTTGAAGATGACCAAGAAGGAATTGTCTAACACTTTTCCAAATCCCTAATCGACTCTAATACGGAGATAAGATATTCATAATACATTAACATGATCACATATAAATATAAAATTATGATATTTTGAAATCAATTGAAACACTATCTCATAAGATAGATAGAAATATCAAATATGTGAAACCATTTATAGAGTAAATACTTATTTACAAATTCAAAAAGTATGTGCCATACATTGGCCAAATACAAAATATAAGCAACATTTATAAAATCAAATAAAATTTGACTTTGACAATCAGAGTGAACTTAGAAAGATAATCGACCGTGATGCCATAGACCTACAAATATCATGTATGGTGACCACCCCACCGAACAATGACCCAACAAACTATGGATCTATCAAATAATAACGCTTTTATGTGAGAGTAATAAAAACATAGTGAGTAAACACAGGGAGGGGGAAAAAGCTAAGAAGAGGAATGTTTGCATAAAACATAATTTCATAAAAGCATGCAACTAATGTATAAATCATATAGATAAAGACGCTTCTACTTTAATGCAGATAGTTTCAAATACATACAAGACCTCTTAGAAGCTTAATCTAAAGTTGTATAGCCAAAAGTATCCATAAGTCCTTCAAAAGGGTCAAAATTCTAAGATTTATGTTGTAAGTATTGATACCTTGCTCAAAGGTATTGATACTTTTCAAATAGAATGTTTATTGACTTACAAGTATTGATACCTTTTTTGAAGGTATCAATACTTACAACACAAAAATGCACTTCCGAGACATTTTGTTTGCTTGGTATCGATACCTAGTTCATAGGTATGGATAAATCATTCTCATTTTCTAGATTTCTAAACCAAATTTCCAAAATTTGGCTTAAGTTAGTCTAATTAGGTAATTTTGAGTGAGAAAATACCATTTTGTCCTTCTTATTTTTGAAAAATGACATCAAGTATTGATAATTTTGGAAGAGAATCGATACATTGTTTCTAGGTTTCAGGTATCGATACATATTCATCAAGTATCGATACTTGTTCATCAAAATCTTTTTCAAAGGATTTTTGAGTAGCAAGTATCAATACTTGCTCTTTAAGTATTGATATCGTTGCTTCAAAATGTAAAAATTAATAAAGCAAACAAATCCTTTTTGACAATTTTCTCCTTTAACTCTTTATCAAATTATCTTAGAATTTAAAAATGCAATATTTTACAAAGTAAAAACTCAAGTTACCTAGGGATTTACTATTCTATACTTTAAGGAAAGATTGGGGTTTCACATATTATCACTCTTGTGTCAATGGACATTCTAATGTGACAATTGTGAGAATGACTTGAGATTAACAATGGACCTTGTTTGTAGATTTTTATGTTTTGGTTATACATTTAGTGGTCATGTCCAAGGATGATCATAAAAGATATACATTGGGAATAACACGAAGCATATGAAGGGATGTGAATGATTAATAGAGGAATATGTATCACACTAGTGATAATGAAACGGATGTACTATATGTATATTGACAAGTAAGAACTCATAAAATGTTTGCCCAAAGCATAATAAGGATTCAGCAAGGAGTTTCTTTAATCACATTAAAGAGTTATTCACTAGTTTCAAGAGCTAAGATGGTTTAGACTAAATAGTGTAGACATTACATCATGCATTAAGTCCTGTTGGATAATAATTAATGAAAGTCTAATAATTACATTGGTAGACTATGTACAAAAAGGTTGAGTCAAACCATTATTGCTTTTCTTAAGAATTAAGTAGTTATGATACATTGCTAGATGTCAATCTTGACTTCTACATATTAGCTAATCAAATAGAGAATTGTTAATAAATAAAAAAGTGTTTGATTAATCTAATCCTTGTTTATATCAAATTATAGTATAACTTTAAAAAAATCAAATTATAGTATATATTTATTGCCAACATACTAAGGAACCTAATGAGTCACAAACATTAAGGACCTTTTTTGAGAATGCAAAAAGGGATTAAGAAAGTTGGACCTAATTGAATAAAGTTATGAACTTCAAGGACTTAATTGAAAGGTTCAATTAAATTAAGAGACAATTTTGCAAAGAGGTACATAAAGTTGTACATATCATCTCACTAGGATTAGGATTTGTGATTACTTATAAATATAGGCCTTATGTTGCATATGAGAAATACAAAATACATTAAAAACCTACTGAAAACCCACACACAACCAAAACACTTAAGAGGAAAAGAAAAGTAACACTCAACAAAAACAAAGAGGCATCTTCTTTAACCTTGAGGATCCCTAATTAGTATTCCCTTAACAAATTGGTTGCTATTTCTTCTTACCCTGAGTAGGGACTCTTGCTAATTCCTCTTACTAATCAAGGATGAGGTAACTATTGACCAAAACCTTAAGTCTCAATAAAGAATAGGAAACCCTTCACGTCGTACTTAGCTCAAAAAAAGAGTTCTTTTGCCATCAATTGACATTCATGTAGATTTTGGTTGTTCTTGGAGTTTATTTGGTGAAAAGAATGACATGGTTGTCTTTTCCCTAGCTAGCACTTGGCTTTACAAGTATAAGTAATCCAAACCTCTATTAGAGCTATTCTTGAAAAATATTCATGTTGATTATTGTTAGAGATTAAACATTTGGATAGCTAGTGGTTTGTTATAGCCTAGCTTGATGCATAAGACATTATTGAGGCAAAAATCCTTGTGATTGAGACTTTAAGGATTAGAAGTATAATGTTCTTTATCCTTTAGTTTGTTAGCTTTAAAATTATTATAGTTTTGATTATGACAAGATCAAATTTGCTGAAACATTATTTGAGTAATCCTTGACAATTGCTTGAAATGATTTAACTCCCATACATTTGTTCTTACATAGTTATAAGCTTGACTTTTGAAGTTATTGAACTATATTTATAAGCTTGTATGACTTAGGTGTATGAGTGCTTATGATTCCCATTCATTAAAGTTTGATCTAAAGATTAAAGAAAAATTCAGATGCACTCACTAAAGGGGAGTTTTGAATATCAATTTTAATGATAAAAAAAAAGAGAAGGAAGACTAAGTTAAATAAAGTTTGATTGATCTTCATGTTTAATTTTTATGTGTGATGCTTTGTTTTGGTTTTATTGAATATTATGTAAAGAAAACTAGATGCATTGACTAAGGGGGAGCAACTTATTATGCATAAAGATTTGATGCATTCATATTGAACATAGACATTGTATTATTAATCTAGGAGTGTTTTGTCATCATCAAAAGTAAGAAATAGAGAATGTTGACTCTATATGTTTTTGATGATAACAAAATATTCCCATTCATTGGTGTCTAATTATATTGTTTAAGTGTGCATGATAAAAATGTATGCCATTAATTAGTTAATCATTCAAAAGATAATATCAAAACTCATGAGAATAAGGAGCTATAAGTGAGCAATGAAATGAAAAGTCTCTAAGTTGAATAATCAAGGGAGTTGGTTGGATAAAACTCAAACGAGAAGCTGACGGGTTCAAGAAAATCGTGAAACAGAGAGCACTTAGTCGACCAAGAGATAGAGTTAGTCGACTAAGAGCTTATAGTCAGAAACCGGGTTCAGAAATAGAAACAACTCAATCGACCAAGAAAGCTTGTCAGTCAACCAAAAAGGTACTATCAGAAATGCTCAAAGACAAAGCCTATTACCAGAAACTGAGTTCAGAGACAGAAACGACTTA
>NW_018397269.1:4351155-4381704 GCF_002168275.2 Theobroma umbraticum
TGATATCGATTAGTCGACTAAGAGCATTCTGTCAGATAGTTTGAACTAACGCTAAAAGACAAAGTAATGGGCAGAATTGCTCCCAAACTATTTTCAATAGTCAAAATCTATCTAGCTGCCAACAGAGTTTATTTTTCAAGTATAAAAACACCTCCCAACAACAAAAAATCAGATTTGAAAGCTTCCAAGATAAAAAACAACTTAAAAACCTTAAAAACATTATGCATATTTTCTACATTTCACTCCAATCTTTATAACAGAGTTAAGAACTTCATCTTATACCATCAGATCAGGTTAGTGATCATAGGTACCTCTTTATTTCTCCTCTTCTTGATTGCTTAGAGTGTGTGAGACACTCTAAGGGGATTAATCAGCTTGGGTTAGCTTGATTGAGTGTATAGGTTCTAACTCAGCCTAGAAAAGTTAGTTTTTGGGTTTTTGTTGATCCCGGAAAAAACCATTGTTGAAGGTTGTAGCTAAGTCTGTGAAAAGCCATTGTAAAAGCTTGGTGAAAGCTTAGGTTCTAACTCAGCCTAGAAAAGTTAGTTTTTGGGTTTTGGTTGATCCTAGAAAAAAACTATTGTTGAAGGTTGTGTCTGAGCCTGTGAAAAACTATTGTAAAAGCTTGGTGAAAGCTTGGGAATTTCTCACCGATTTATTAATGAGTTTTCTTGGTTAACAATCAAGTAGTGATGTAGTCTTTGACCGAACCACTATAAATCTTTGTGTCTTTTCTTTACTGCTTTATTTTTCATTTCATTCCTTTGTTAGATTTTCCTTATCTGCATTAACTTCGTAATCATTGAAGTTAAATTTGCCCCCAAATAGAGGTCCAATTTTGTAAAAGTTAAAAAGTGCTATTCACTCCCCCCCCGTTTAGCACATTTACTTGGGACCAACATAGTTAGGATTGATCTATGCTAAATAACTAAAGTATCATTTTACCTCATAGAAAAATTTAAAATTTTACTATGTTTGTAAATTTGATTTCATGCTTTCTCTCCAAAATTTTTATTGCATTTGTAAATTTGATTTCATGCTTTCTCCCCAATATACTTGCTTATGTCACATGGTAAAGAGGGATTGCATGGATAGGATTTTACATGGATCATTAATTGTATCAATCATGCATGCGATGCTATACACTAGACTAAATGTGTCTTACGCTCTAAGTGTTATGAGCAGATGCTAGACTAATCCTAATGGATATCACTAGATAAATGTGAAGAACATCCTTATATATTTAGAAGAACTAAGGATGTCTTCTTTGTTTATGAAGGAGCTAAACTCACTTTAATAGGTTTATGTGATGTTGACTTTCAATGTGACAACAACAATAGTAAACCATAATGAGGATATCTATTTCTCTTTGAATGGAGGTGTGGTTAATTGAAGAATTCCAAACAAGAGATAACCACAAACTCTACAATTAAGATTGAACTGCGAATAAAACAATAAAGATATTATCAAAGTATCGAAATCCCCCACATAAGATAACTTACTGATCTCAAGTCTAAGGATCACTTACACAATTGACATGTGAAAATATATTTCATAGACACTTGAATGAACTACGAAATGAAATTCTCATGGTGGACAAGGCCAGTTTTAGGGTAAAGCCACCAAAGCAACGGCTTTAGGTCCCAAATTTTCATTGGCCTTATAATTTTATAATAATATAATTAATTATATTAAAAATATACAAAAATTAAGATAATTCAAAATATCTACATATTAGCCCATACCTAATAAACATCTATTTTCTCTCACTTTTCATATCCTTGTTAATTTTCAACTATTTATCTCATTTCTTATTAAAAATATGTAAAAGTCAAGATAATTAATAACATGACATATATTTTCAGCACTTCTCTAATTATGTGCTTGATAAATCTAAACTTTTTATCACTTCCCAAATCCTACAATACTATTAATTCTCAACTATTTCTCTTATTCTCAAGCAGCTAACGATAATATATATTTAATTATCCTCAACAGTATTTTTTCCTACATATAAAACTAATTATCTTTTTTTCTTCAATTTATAATATCCATTTATGAATTTTTCTTTCCTTGTTTGCTTTTTCTACCTTAACTTCAATAGAAAAGGTCTCATTTTGTTAATTTCAATAAAAAAGGTCTTATTTAAATATGAGCCGCCACTGATGATGGATTTGTTTAGTGAACATGTTTCTTTAACAAGCATCCATACTTCAATTTGTGAAATTGTTTGCTTACTTCATAAGGAAGAAATATAATGTGTGCTACTTTCTTGACTTTTATCAATGTCTTGTGTTGACCATGATAGAATAAAGATACAAAAATGAGTTTTTGAATTTCATTAAGGAGTTAATAACAATTTTCAAGAGCTAAAATGATAATGACAAATATAGAGTAGACACTAAACTATGTTCTATGCCTTATCCAGATATTGGATGGCTACACTAGAAGTTTGAGCCTTGAAGGGTTAAGTCAAACCTCTTGAAAGAGCTGGGTAGTCATGAAACATTTCTAGATGTTAATCTTGATTTATAAATATGAAATAACCAATTTGGAATTAATGATAAATGAAAAATAGCTTAGTTTATCTAATCCTAATTGGTTTTATATTATAATTTATATTTATTGCCAACATGTGAAGAGTGTAGTGGGCTATACACAAAAAAATGACAAATAATGTAAATTGATGAATTAAGTTGGACTTAATCGTAAAGAAGTTTGAACTTGGAAGGATTTAATTGAAAAAGTTTGATCAATCACTTTGGGGCAATTTTACATGTATCACAAAAGTTGTGCTAGACTTAATAAGATTAAAGTTGTCTGTCCATATATGCTTATGTTGCAACAAAGAGGCTCTTGAACTCATGGAACAATTGAGAGGCAAGCGATTGAGAGAGAAAAAGAGAGAATAGGAATTGACAATGTTAGCAAAACTTGGAAGTGAATAGCTCTATTAGGAATGTTTGTTTAATGATAGTGATGACGAAATATCTAAGAGGAGATGAATTGGATTTTAAAAATTCTTTTCAATAAATTAATCTTTTAATGAATGCCAGCTTGAAAATAAGTTCTCAAATTCGCTTTCACTTTAAAAACATGTCAAAAATAATTTAGAAACCAAATGAACAAGTTGAAAACATATTTTCCGTTAGCTTTAAAATAATTATAATTTTGATTATAACAAAACGATCACATTTGCTAAAATTATTTGAATGATCATTGAAAATTCTTGAAATGATTTAGCTCTCATACATTTGTTCTTACATGATTACAAGCTTGATTGTTTTAGTTGTGTGAATTGTTGAAGCTATTGAATTATCATACACTTAATTGTTCTACAAATGTTTACAAGCTTGAATAACTTAATTGTATGAGTGTTAGATTTGCTTAAAAGAGTTCTATTTATGATCCTTTTAGCATATTCCTTTGAGATATTGAAGATGTAAATAGGTTCTTAAATGGTGAACTTTATTTCAAACCCTTTAAAGATCATCAATCTACACTGCACCAAGCTTGTTTCAAGTCATGACACTTAGTCATCACTTAACATTTGATCATAAGGAAGATATGGCCAAAGTTACATGCTAAAATGTCAACGAATCTTGAAAACACAAAGCTCCAATCGATCCTAGAGCAAGGCATGTCTATCCTATACAAGAATGGGCGAGAACAAGCAAAAAAACTTGAAACAGACACAATCATAGTCAACCCTATAAAGCCTATAGTCAACCATAGAATAGTACCATAATTGACCCTAATGAAGTTATAGTCGACCTTGGAATAGTGCTAGTCAACCCTCCAAGCTCTAATTAGAAAACTACAAGCTTTTTGGAGAAAGATTGACTAGAAAACTTCTATACTCAACTATAGATGACCATTAGACACAAAATTCAAAAGGAAAATGACTAGTTTCTTTCTTTAATCACCTCAACGGCTCGAAGACTTCTTCAACTTTAAAAAAGACCATTTGAAAGTACTTCAAAGTGAAGAACAAGAAAAGAAAAAGGTCAAAATCTTGAGGATCAAAATCTTGAAAGAAAATAAGAGAAATCAAGCCTTGTTGAGCTAAAATTTCTTTATGCTTTCGCTCCCATCTTTATATTCTATTTTCATATCCAATGTTAGGCATTATTCTTCCATTGTACCAAACTAGCAAAATCCACCTCTTAGAGACACACTTGCTATTCCTTGTAAAGGTTATAACTCATCCTTGAAAAGTTAGTGTGAGTTTATGGTTGAGCCCGTTAAAAACCATGGGTTTATGGTTGAACTTGTTAAAAACCATGGGTTCACTTGATCCCAGTAAGAAGCTTTGTGAGGGTTATGGTTGTTTTTCTAAAAAGCCATTGTGAGGGTTTCACTTGATCCCGTAAAAAGTATTGTGAGAGTTTCACATGATGTCGTAAAAAGCTGTTGTAAGGGTTTCACTTATTCTTGTAAAAAGCTCATTTCTCTTAGTGGATTTGAAATTTCTTGATGACCAAAAGGAGTGGATGTAGGCATTTGAGAAAGCCAAACCACTATAAAATTCCTGTTTCTTTAGTTTTATTTTTACTTTGACCTGTTGCCATTACATTTCAAGAAAACCCATTTCATAAATTTCTTATGCTTTGTTTCTACTCATCATATATTGGGTTAGTTTTCAACTATCATCAATTGATTATTTCTTGTTTGATTTCACTTAAAAAATGTTGTAAACATCTCAAGATTGACCATTTGCTTGCATTTAATTTAGTAGTTTTGATAAAGAATTACATATGCATCAAAACGTTCCTTAAAACTTCCTCTACAAGATTTGAAAACGATTTGCTGATCAAGGATTGACTACAAGATTTGTAGAGTTGACTAAAGATGTTCAAATTGTTTTAAAACAGGTTCTTCACAAGCATAGTCGACTACTTTAGCTGCTTCTAGTTTCTCAATTTTTTGCATTGTGATTTATTATTTATATTTGTCTTAGCAAAATCATTTGTTTTTTTTTTCTTGACAAAAGAAAAAATTTTGGTTGCAAAAAGTCTTGAATTTTATACTTGATTTTCAAAAGAAATTTTTAAATTCCAATTCACCCTTTTTTGGACATTCTTGCCATTTATCCATTGATCTAATGTTTCTATCATTTTCAGAACTCTTCAAAGTGAGATGCACAAGTATACCAAGGTGTATCAAAAGTGATTTGAGGAGTGAATTAAATAATAAACAGGTTTAAAAATAAATTTTAAAAACTCTTCAAAGCAAAGTAAAAAGCACAAGTATGCAAAAGTGGAAAGTAAACAAATTTCAAAAACTTCTTTGAAACAAAATGCACAAGTTCAAAAGTAAGAAAAAGTAAGAAAAGACACAAAGAATTTATAGAAGTTTAGCCCTCTCCATAGGCACGTACATCCTCTCCCTTGGCTCGCCAAGTAGTTTGAAATCTACTATAACAACTTCCGTTTAAAGGATCAAGCATAATCATCACAAACGACTACTTTTTATAGATCAAGTATAACCTTTACCTTTTCAAGGATCAAGCATAACTTTTATACACTACCTTTTAAATGCTAAGGCATAACCTCTATACTTTTCAAGGCTCAAGCATAACCTATACAATAATGACTTTTAAAGGTTTAGGCATAACCTTTCTCTTTCACACAAGGTTCAAGTAAATGTACCTCTAGAAGATTGATTTTGCTAAGTAAGTATAAGAAGGAATAGTTTGAACGAGCTAAAAATGATTACAAATAATTTGAGTGAAAACACAAAAAATTTGAAGCTCAATGATAACATAAAAGCTAGGTGGAAGAATATGATTGGTTTGCTTTAGCTTGGTTTTTCTTTCTTTTTCCTTTTTTTCTTCATTGCTTTTGATTCTTGATCAAATGATTTTTTTCTCTTCTCTTCCCTCACCCAAAATATGCTGGAGAAGTTCTTTTTATACTTAAAAAAAGTTTATAGCTGTTGGGGATAACTTGGTGGGAGAACTAGTCATTTTTCTTGTCTTTTTCATGTCTAACAACTACTTTCGAGAGCTTAGGAATCGACTTGTTCTTCTTGAGAAATTGATTTTTTTTTAAGTCTGGAGTATTTTGTCTTATAATAATTGATTAGTGCATTCATGACAAATCAATTTTTTTTTGTCTCTAGAGCATTTTATTTTGTAAGAATTGATCAATGCATTCTTGAGAAGTCGATTCTTCTTGCATCTAGAGCATTTTGTTTTCTAGAAATCAATCTTTGCATTCTTGAGACGTTGGTTCTTCTTTTTCCCATAGTTTTGAGAATTGATCTTTCACTCCTCTAGAAGTCGATTTTTCTTACATTTTGGATGCCAAATTCCAAATTTCAAATTCGTTTTTGCTCGCTCCAACTTCATTCATTTTCCAATCTTTTCTTCTTCTCCAAGTTACCAATTTTTTGTTTTTTTTTTAAAAAAAGTTACCAATTTTTTGTCTTGCAACTTCAAAGGAATTGATCGCTTGATATTGAGAAGTCAATTCTTGTTCTTCTAGTGGCTTTGTTTCTTCAAAAATCAATGTTTCCTTGTTTAATAATTGATTCTTTTACCATGAATTTGAGATTCAAAGTATTCAAAAGATTTTTCCTTTCACAAACAACTTCAAACAACAAGTTCAAATATTATTTAAGCAAGAAAACATTAAGACACATCAAAAGCACTCAAGGTTCACTCGAACCATTTAAGGATTACTTAAACAAGAAATTTTGATAATTTTTTTCATTTCAAAATTCTAATAATTTTCAAGCTAATAAAGCTAACTAGCTCCATCCTCCAAACCCTGAGTATTAGTTTGGCTCCCATTCAAATTGAGTATTATGAACACATGGTTTTTCCAAACACATCAAATTTGGTTGATGTGTCTTTTGGTTTGAAGTACGATCACTTTTTTTTTTTTTTATGTTGCTGCTAGAATCAATTTCATTTCCCCTTTTCTTTTTCAAGTGTAGAACCTCTTAAAGGGATTAAGCAAAGGTCTTCCCTGTATTAATATTCTTATAATGATATTTTTAAGAAAGGAGAAGTAAAAGGATGGAAAGTTATCTAACCCAAAGATACATCCTAACCCATTGGATCAAAAAATCTCCTCCCTTTCCTTCTGATTCTTTTCGGATTAAAACCAGTATGGTTTTTCAGTAACTGAACTCCAAATCAGACGGGCAAGAATATTAACAGAGTCCTGATAGCTTGCAGAGGAGAAAAGCAGATTAGTTAGTTCAGCAGCAGAAGCAGGGAACTTCCTAGCGCTATCATAATAATAATTAGTTAAAAATCGTTATTTTATGCAAATATTGTAAATCAAGTCTTCTGGCTACTGTTTAAAGGAATTTTGGCAAATGTGGATGTTCAAGTTCATCATCAATCATCATGGCCACCACTTTTAATTGTCATGTTCTGATTGGAGAAACATATGGTACCAAACAAGGAAATGGAATGCTACTTTTCTCCTTTTTCTTTTAGGTACCACTGATTCCCTGTAATAGATGTTGTCCCTCTCACCCAGCAGCTTAGCGTGCAGAAGGATTATGAACAGTCAAATTTTGACCATTTATGCAACATGGATGTTATGTTCAGACAAATAAGCCTAGTGCACCAGGGCATGAGATTCGACCTTCCTTGGCAACTGCTTGCAGCGCAAATATATGGTGTTCAGTATTGCCATGTTCTACTAGAAACACATAACTTAGCAGGGAAAAAAAGACCAAAATCTGCACAGAGCATTATCTAATCCTACCTGAAGCAACTTGGACACTTAACACACAAGAAGTAGAGGGATGTTGAAAATTGAACATGCCAAACATACCATCATTCTCTCTTTAACATTTTCATACAACAACCAGCACACAGACGATTACTACTCTATCCTGATGAGGGTACAAAGCCTACATTTTGGTAGAACGCTGTATGATTTTCTTAGAGCAGTGCACTCAACATCTCATTCCAAATATCAGGCACTCCAGGGAGGCACCAGTGGCTACAGTCAGAGGAAAATTCTCTTGGGTGCTGCCTATCTGCTTGGTTCAAAGCCCTTCTGTAGACAGAAGGATGTCCATCTCTCCGGAAAGCTGACATTGTTGTAATGTCATGTAGATATACTGGAAATCTCATTCTTCTTAATACCCCTTGCAGCACTAGCAGCTGCTCAGGAACATGTGGGTGACTGAAAAATGCAAGGGGACTTTTCTGGTTATAGCATTTCCAACCATTTTCTCTGCAATGAAAATCAGCTATATGTTAAGATAGCATTAAGAAATAAAGGAGCTGAAAGTGACATGAACTTAGGATTTGTTGATACCTGTTATGCCTAGGAGACATGCTTCTGAAGATAACTCTGGTCTTCCGAGGGTCAAGATTCAAATCTACCCACTTTGCCCATGTATTGAGTCCTTTCTGGTATGCAATCATTGGGTTCATGCTCTTATACAGTGATTTTCCCTCCATGTAATAATCCCACCTGCATTTGGGTTGTTGGAAGATAATTTTGCAGTCACTTACTGCTCAGAACACTCGCTACATGCATACAATCTTTGAGAAAATTCGAAAATGAAGAAACACATGGAATGTGGTCAAAATTAATAATTTGGGTCAATTTGTTTATACTAAATCCATAACAATCTATATTAAAACATTTCATTGGAAACAAATTTTATTTTCCTTATAACTTCACCCCTAGAAAATATAGATGCATAGCTACACTTGCACAGATGCAAATTATATAGAAATATGAGAAGAGTATAGTTGTCAAATGTATCTTACGAACTCCATTGGTCAGAATGAGTCCACCAGTGTGCAGAGTCAAACACAAGAACATCGACTCCTCTCCAATATCTTGCATTCTCCTCAATCAAATCCAAGTGCAAGACTCTCTTGTTTTGAGGTCCTTTCTTCAGTTCCACAAGCAGTGGAGCCCAAGAAAACTCAATTGATGTCTCAAAATCCTAGAAGCAACATGCTATGTTACTAATCTTCCAGAAAAAGGGGACAAAGGAAATTCAATGCACCATTTGCTTGACCAGCAGGACTAACGGAAAAAAATGAAGTTCAAGTTTGAGATTCTCTTATACCTCCGTCTTCATATTTAAAACTGAAGCAAGCTAATATATTCATTCACTTAGATATGTTTGCACATACGCACAAAGAGAATAGCTTACCAAGGCAAGGAAGGCCATGGAAAGACCACTGTAGGTCACCTTTTTATGGCCCGTGGGTATGACTCCCTGCACTAGGCAGACTAGACTCTCCCATTGATTCCTCATAATGGAATCACCTACGAGCATTATTCTTTTCCTTCTCATCTTTCCAAGAAATTTCAGTGCATCAAACCTGATTCAGAAAAGCAGGTGAAGAAAAATTACTGAAGCATTAATGCCTGGCATAAATGGCAGAGTACCTTGTATAGTCTTAAGTTTTAAGTTTGAACCAACGGGTAATAAACGATTCCATTAATTATCACACATGCTGTCACCATCCAACTTTTATTCTAATCACATTGATCTGATCTATATTCTAAGCTGCTTGGAAAGAGAATCAAAACCAGAACCTGCACCTCTGTTATGTCTAATCTAAATTCCTTTTCCATCTGGCAGGTTAAATTAGAAACTAATTCTTTTTAAGTACAAGAGATGATGCATATTAAGCTTGTAAACTGTACGTACTGGAGGTCTAAACTCTATAAGTACTCTCTATAAGTACTCGAGTAAGTAAGTACAGAGATAAAAACGAAGTTGATATATAGTATTATATCCAAGTAGTTACCTTGGAAGAGAACAACCATTTGGCTTCCATTTCCACTTCTCGTAGCCAGAATCGGGCCTTCCATTTCTTTGACAAGTTACTGCAGTACTAAGATAGGGGCAGTTTGAATCATACAAGGGATATGATTGATCATAAACCCATTTCCCAACAGAGAAATCACATCTCCCAGGCGATTCCTGACGCCTGGTTTGCACCATAACAACGTCTTCAGTCTCTTCACCGTTGAGCCACGACGATGACTTGCCATGAAAGAAACAAATAAAAATGCTGATGAAGAAGAGGGCCAAGTGGGTTTTAGGCCTTGCATTAGCAGCCATAGAAGAAGCCAAAGGGGAATGGGAATGGGGGAGCGCAGAAGCAGTTCAAATGCTCTTATTTTAAAGTTGTCAACAACACATAGGTTTCATTAAGCCATGAATTGCGGTAACATGGACCACATGTACATGGAAAGTAAAAGTGTCTTCTTTTTCATTCATTGCCATTTTCTTCTTTCCTCCTTCATCCTAGAGGCTAGAGGTAAAGCAGTTTGGGTCTTCAAGCCATTTTCTTGTCAGTGCTCAAGAGTCCCCTCCTCTTTTTCCTTGCATCTTTCTACGTTGTGCTGACCATAATTTGAGAAAGGGGGGGTTTGGTGGATAAGCCCATAAAAGTTGATTGGAAGATAAAAAGTCAAATTAAATTTGGTCCCGTGACGTGCGGACTTTAACTTTTAAAGGCCATGCATATGATTTCTTAGTGCCTTTTCTCGTTTTGGCTAATAAATACTAAAACAGGGTCAGTTCTGTAAATCCCTCAAATAGGTTTTCATGTTCCTAGTGTATTCAATTCAACCCTTGAGTATTATTATTTTTTAGTTAAGCTCTTATTTTGCATGAAAACCATTAAAATTCGTTATCTTAATCAGGTCAGCCTATACATGGTTGTTATCTCTACCATGTAAACATCTCCATGGCATGCAGTTGGGAAAAAAGGATTTTTTAGACGTTGATGCGTCATTCCATGTAAATCAATGCGACATGCTAATTTAGAATGAATTTTCATAAATTTTCATGTGAACACTGATTTAAAAAATATAATGACTATGTAGATGTTGATGTGATTTTCATGCAAAATAAAGAGTTTAATTAAATAAATATGATATTTTAAGGACTTAATTGCATGACATAAAATATAAGAAATTATATATGAGATTTGAGAAAGTATAGGAACCATTTTAGCATTTTAACCTTCAATTTCTTTGCTTTGGATATCTTTCGAAAAAGAAAAATAATCATAACATCAGCAAATGCAAGCAAGCATGCCTGGTCTCCCTAAGACCCACCTTTGCTGTTATATATTTTCCTTTCACTTTTTGTGTCGAAAGTTTACCTAACCATATGAATACATGATGATGTAAGTTTCAATTACTGTGTTGTTTCTTGATGGTATGATCCTTAAGTTTATACCGGTCAAAACTGTTTTCATACTATTGTTTTTACTCTTTAAATGTTCCTCATTTTTTATTTTGAATTACAATCTTTTCTACCCCCTTTAATGTTCATTATTGAACTTTTTCTGTAATTGGGTTTAATTTATTTGTTTATAAAACTTTTTACCAATACATTTAATCTAATTTGTGTTTTCCTTTCATAATTGATTTTTTTTTTAACTTTCCTTTTCACTCTTCTTTCTTTCCCTTTTTCCCACAAAGGGGAATCCTTTCAATTGTAGCTCTACATAGGCATGTCTCCCTCTTTCTTTGCGAAGTTTTATATGATTTTCATTTATAATAATTGGGGTATCCAACAGCAATCCTAGATTTTGGAGTATGGAAGATTGTGGACAACTCTAATCGGTACTCCAAATGAGAAGGAACAAGAATCAGTTCAGAGCAAATCCAGAAGTAATTCCTTAGAGGCTTTTAAGCAATTGAGATTGGCATTGAAGTATAGGTAACTCTAAACTTGTTGCCTTGTTTTCAATGTATCAAGACTTTTGACCTTTATTATATGCCTCTATTGTTGTTTGGTATGTTATGATATTTTATAATAAATAATATTGATCTTTAATGGTGAAATTTTTGTCACATGCTTTCTAAACAAATTTTTCTATAAATGTGTACATCTAAGGTAGTAGGAACTTCTTGTTTATATATGGAATTAAAAGTGCTTCGTCCATAACGTGAATGACTATCTCAACACATACATCTCATGGTATGCATTTATAACCTCATAAATCACTCACATGCTTAACCCATAGTGTATATGACAATCCCAATACATACGTCTCATAGCATGCATGTTACAATCGAATAAATGGAGCTTATGCATCCGATATTCTTATCATGGTACATCGTATCTAACATGTATATAATAACATTCATACATTAACCATAGAAATATCTAGTATCCACACTAGCCCAAAGGTTAAAGTAATCGAGTGTACTACAAACATAAAAGAGCTTGTCTCTCTTTATTGAAAACTAATACATAGTAACATATTTCTATATATAGTAGATTTGTAAACAATTTGAAAATCATTGTGTCACACATATCATAATCATTATCAAATCAAGTCATTTGAACATTTCCTTGAAAACTTCATAAAACCTTGTAGTTCAAATCTTTTCATAAACTATTTATGGAAATAAGTTTTCGACATGCTTAATTAACCATTTCCATAAAAATCATATTAACTTTATATATTAAAATACTTGAAAAGTGTATCCACTCATTTAATTGGAGAGTTGATTCTTAGCTCCAATCACAATTCCGTTTCAATGATATTCGTGAAGTTTTCAAGTGTTCCTATCATACAACAATCATTACAATAATTTCTTAGAATAAAAATCTTATAATAATCATTCAAAGTATTTTTGAAACCACTTGCTTTTAGCTAAACTAATTTTTTAGCTAAAACCCATGCTTAGAAACCTATAAATCTTTCATCATTACTTTAGGTGAGCTTAGTTGCTTAAGAAAATCACAAAACCTTTAAGTTTTAATCACCAACAAAAAATATTGACAATAAAATCATATTTTCAAAAACTTGAAATCAAGATTTAAAGTTTCTAAAGCTTAAAAATATCACCTTATTCATAACAACTCAAGACCACATCATTTAATCATAAAAAATGAAGATTTGAGTTAAAAATGAGTTGATAGGATTTGAGTTTAGAGAAATACCTTTAAAAAATGATTGAGGGTTGAAAACTCTCAAAAAATGTGAGGTATTTATAGTTTTGAGTGTAAAAATAGAATTCTGTCCCTTTTATTTTTTAAAGTCGATGAAATGCAATACATTTGGGCCATATACATTAATATATTGGGTTTTAGAAAACTTGTATTAATACATTATGAATATGTATCGATACATGATCATATGTATTAATATATTTGAAATAGAATGTAGCTTCTGAGATAAATTACCTATAAAACCTACTCAACTTATTTATATTAAATAACATTTAAGTAAATGTCCTCATTTTTCCTTTTTTCCTTTTTACTCTCCATTTACTTAAGATATTTAATATAAATAAACAAACAACCCTCCATTTGGATTCAATAAAGTATAAAAAAATCAAAATTCAAAAGAATAAAAATCTAAATTTTGGTTTCAAGAATAAAATCAAAAAAGTTCGACTAAAATGAAATTTGCGGCTTCCATTTACCGTAGCAAACATACTCCAAAAATTATGAAAAAATCAGTTTTGGTCATCTAAAAATCAAGAGAACCATTATCGCCATTTTTTATTTTTCAAAGATTATTCTATAAAAATCACATATTTTAACTTTTTCCAAACGTAAAAAACTTTTTACTTCAAAAGTGACAGACAACCAAAATTGTGATTGAATCCTTTTGAAAGTTCGAACTAAGTTTGATGTTTAATATATAATTTATATGCTCACCTAAGGATTTCTTAACTTATCCTCTTACTCAATGTGGGATTTCACATGGCCGCTATACATATTCTAATCCCATACTAAGAGTTTTTAAGCTAAAATAGTTTTGTTTAGATATAATTAGGTTAAGTTAGGTTATAAATAGTTAGCATAAGGTGAAGTTAGACACATACACACATTAAGGAGAAATTTTGAGAGAGATTTAAGAAGCTAGAAGTTGAGGTTGAAGATTGAAGACTAAGGCTGCAATGTTTATTTTCTTCCTTAGCTTTTATGATTTTTGTTATTTTTGATGGCTAAACTTTATATGTTTTTATTTACTTTTGCAATTACGAGTAGCTAAATTTATTTCTCTAGGATTGTAATTGAAGTCACATGTAGTTAAAATTTTTAATCTCTTTCTAAGTTATTTTCAATGAGATAGAATTGCTTGTTCCAATTTGTTCTTAATACTTTTAATTGCCTAATCACTAATGGAATTGATCTATAAACTTAAATAAACTTGAGAGAGGGAGTTTATTGTAGACTAAAATTAGAATAGCATATGATCATATTTATTTGCTTAGATGGATAAATTAATTTGCGTATAGGATAGGAATGTACCCATGTGCTATATGTAGCAAGTGTTAGAGCCTGAACTTAATGATTCTATTTTAATTTCAATTCACATAGAAATATAGTATTTTTGTTAAAGTAGATATTTTTATAAAAGACTCGAGAGAGCATTATAAATAATTGAGGTCTCTAGGTCAACCCATTGAAATAAGTTGAAATAAGTTGAGAAAGAGAGAAATAAAATTTAGATGAAGTATGAGAGATATTATAATCTTAAGCTTTTTTAATTTATTTTTAATTGGGGGAAGGGGGATTCAAACCTTATTATTTAAACATGAGACCATGTACCAACCAATGAGTCAAATGCTCAGATGAATATCTAAAATATTCCTAAAAATAGAAAACAAAAAGAAGAGAGATGCGAAAAGCCCAAAATATTCCTTAAAAAAAGAAAATACAAAGGCGGAGAAACAAGGTTTTGGATATTAGAGGGAAAAGACAAAAAAAATCCTTTTAAAATTAGAGAAAATCCAACTGCTGATAACTGTATTATTTAGAGTTATTTAGCAACATTTTGAGATGTTAATGTAGCCAAATCCTTGTGTTTTAAGTAGCCTTTAAACATTTTTTATGTTTTTAGTTGATCAGTTTAAAGCATGTTAACTTAGTTTAATTCAAGTAATTCTAGTTTATTTTCATGTTGATAGTCGTATTTTAAACTAATGCTGATTTAGTCCTTGTGTTTGTAGGTTTTCAAATACTCAAAGTTAAATGGTGATGAATTATGCAATGGAGACTAAGTGTAGATTTTTACTAAATATGTTGTGGTAATTCGGACATTACTCAAACTTCAAAGATTCAATAAATGTGATTCTTGGACATAGGAAAGATAAGAGGTAGACCTACAACTTTCATGTTTAGCATTTCACCTAGATCAGCCTCTAGTTAGGAGAAAATCGCGTTGCAAGATGAGAAGCTGCAGCAGTCTACACCAAGGTAGGACAAAGAGCAATGTCGTGGCTTGGCAAGGCTCAAGGCCGCAGTGCCCAAGGGAAGCAACATTGCTCCCATACACATTCTTGAGAGCTTGGTGCCATGGCTCTCATGGAGGAAGGCCACAATGCCAGTTGGCAAACACTGAAAAAAAAATCCAAGTGTGGAGCGCTGCGGCTGCCAGGAAGTAAGGCCGTGACACTTCGACCTGTTTCAATAGGATTCCAACGCCTCTCATCTCCAACGGGCCCAAGTAGCTGAGGATGTGGTCACCACTACAATTAACAAAGCTGGCATTTGCATGCTTGCATCGCAATCCTGTATCAAGTTTCTCTTGCCCTTATCTGTCAATGGGATCCCCTAGCAAAAGGCAGAGTGGCTCAGTAAAGAGCTAAGTATTTGGATGTTCACAAAAACGTTCTAGGAACCTTTTCCGTTTGGAACTCTCCTATGGCAATTTATATTTTCCATGATCCTCTCAATTCAAAAGCCTACTTCTAACAAATAATAGAAGCACTGAAGTTTGTGTTAGTTATCGGATCTACCATTTTGAGTGGTCTGCCTCAATGTCAAACAATGGGAGTTGGATCAATTAGCCGCCTGAGATCAGTACAAAACCTGCTGCTTAATGGCATCCCCAGGAATAGATAGTAAGAAAAATGGAGTATGCTCTTAAACAGAATAATTTGCCGATTCAAGAAACTGGTCCTAAATAATCACCTTCTAAACTCTCCAATGCCCTAAATTCTCTCTGCTACAACCACTTGGTTCCAATCAATGAATCGCATGGCAAGATCCTTCTCAAACCTCGACTGCTTGTCATTCATGAAGATAGTATTCTCCCCAGGCACATAATGATAGTGAGTCATTTTTAGGTGAGACAGATGTTTTGGACCGGTTCACATTTCAAGAAAACTCCATGTTTTAGTACTTTGTGTACAACCCCTACCCAACTCTCTCCCCCTGAACATCTTGAAGGTAATTCCAATGAAGACAATAGGGAAAAACACATCCCCTCTGTTCGGTCTAACTTCGCAATCCCCAATGCTCTCCAGAGTTTTTACAGCCATGAAATGTCCAAGATCCTTGGTAGCCTATCTCCATAATAAGATTGAAATTTGTATGTTGTGTAAGGTCCAATATAATCTAGGAAGGATGAAACATTTCATTTGCAATCCCACTCAATTCACATCTAAATTCCATCAATGGTTTAATTCATTCAGTGACATGCTTACCTTCTAAAAAAATGTCCCTTACGGTCACACAACAATGAAATAGTTGCAAAGGGAGTGACCTAACCAGATTTATTTAGCATCAAGATTGCTGGGGGAGGTAATAACATGTTATATGTAAGGGTCATATTTGCATTGGCTGGCAACTTGAGGCAGCCAGTAATCATTGGTAAGGCTGTTAGTTTTTTTGTCTACAATAAATGCAGAGTTTTATTTATAATTCAATAACAACAATTGTTATATAATATAAAAGTCAAAATCTATCACAAGAAAATTTTAGATCAAGATACCTTAAAGGCAATTCAAGAATTCAACTCCAAAAAAGGTTAAATTTTAAATCAAGATTTAGGTATTTAGATTAAGATTAGATACGTCAAGGGCGATTCAAGTGTCTTGTCTTCAAAGGGATTCACGCTTCTTCATTTTATAGGGTTATTTTGTTTTTCTGAAAAATTGTTGGTAATTAATTATGATGGCCAACTAAGTAGCAACTCTTGCTCTTGTAGATATTAGAAAAAGACCACTGCACTGCCCTCGGGTACTATAGCTATGTATATTCATTTACATGGAACTTGCTCTTGATAGTTTTTCAAGGAAAATTAGAAACAAAAACTATTATAGTCACAAACATAAAATGAAAGCTCATAAAATACAACCTTTTTTTTTCAATTGGTTGGATTTTGGCATAGTTGAAAATGTTCGACAGTCAATATGTCTTGCCAATACATTGTCTGGGTATTTAATTGAAACAATCTCTAAGGGTAGAGACTTTCATCATCTACTAATTAATATATATCATTACAACTAAACCTCCATGCCATTGCTCTTGTTTTTGTTACTTGAAGTTGAAGGAGCACTCTATATCATCAAACTTTGAATGAAGGCAATCATCTATTAAAAAAACATAACTCGTTTTAGTTACATAAGAAATGATATTGAAAGTGATAGATAAAAACAATGATTAGATGGAGGCATTAAGCTGTTAGCAGGATCATTCTGCTCTTGTGATTTTCAACGAATGTCAAATGAAAATTCGTTTTGGGACAGATAGAAGACTAGATCAAACCAGAAAAGGGTTTTTAGCAACGTGACTTACTATTGTAGATGCTAATGCTGATCAAACAACATTGATATTAATCTATATGTTCAATGTTGAAACATGAGAAGTTTATTGACAATATATAGTAGTTTACTATGTAAAAGTTCATACTAACGTGATTGTGATGAATAGAAGGAGAAGTGGTCACTAAGATTCGTCAATAAAAGGTAAACTTCTAGGAGAAGGGAAAATACCAGTCTTTACACACTTGTCCGAGGATTAAAGATTAATGGAGCAATGATGTCGGCCAAGGAACTTATGCTTGAGATGCTTTCATGAGCTTTCCCCTGATATGATGTTGTTTTGACCAATTAAAATTATGCATGAAGAAGAGAATCGAAATGAGAGAAAGGAACAGCAATGAGTATCCAATTTGTAAAAATTACCTATTCTTTGCTGCCAGCTTGTTTTGATGCAATATTACGTAACTGGGTAATTAATAAGATTCAATCAACAAATGTAGTCTTTCAGCTAATAGAACACCGATAAGTATAAAAGTTTATTGTGATTATGGATAATACATGAAAGGCTAAACAAACTGATGAGAATTAAAAATACATTTAAACAAATGACAAAATTAATTTTTAGTGAGAATTTATTATGTATGAAACAAATTTTATATTAATAATATCACCAGCATTACATTAACAGTCATAAAATTCATGTAATTAGGTAGTGCCTTTTTTTCCAATTGTATTGTTTCAATAACAGTTGTGCTATCAAGGAGGGGTCTAAATTTTTGCTGGAAGAGATTGTTTTTGTTACTAAAGGAAGAAGAGGTTCACCTGTGATCTACGAAATGTAATGAATTAACATGAGTTATGGTTGGTCATAGACCTTCTGATTTAAAAACTTCTTGTGAGTATGAGATTGATTTTTCGTGTACCTTTGTTTGTCGGCCAATTCTTCCCTTAACGATGAAAATGATTTTATTAAGCAACTAATGGACAATCAATGACAGTAGAAACCATTAATGAACTTAACAAATTGTGGAAATTAAGCATAGATGAACATTATAGAAGGGGATAGAATTAATCATATAAAAGCTTATTAAAATTTTAAATAAAAACTCATAAAATAGCTAAACAATTATCAATGAACAACAAAGAAGAAACAAAAACAAATTGAAAAGTACAATCAAATAAGGAAAGCAAAACTAGTAGAAAGCAAAGAAACAGGAAAAAAGCAATTGTTACGTAGATAGAAAAATTAAAACTTGATGCTAGATAAAAACAATGAAAACAGAAAAGTTTGATCATCAAAAACATTACCATAGATTGTTATAGTCCTTGTTTTTGGGATCGTAAGTTGGTAACTACTAGGAACTTGTAATTAAAAGGAGTGAGATAAAGATTATAGGGAAAGATGTTAATTATCTTCACTTGGAGTTCCTTTTGGGCAGTCTTGTGTTGCATTAAATTATATAATCCAAAGGTTTGGTTGTCTTTTCTTATCATAGGAAATCGTTGATAAGGCAGACAATCAATGGAAAGATCATAATTAAAAAGGTTTGGCTGTCTTTGACTATCACCAGAAATCTTAAGCATTAAAAGATATAGTTAAAAACTTTTCTTTCTAAACCCAATCCATGAAAAAGAAAACACAATCAAAATAATTAACAGCCAAAACCCAATCTAATGAATTTCAATCTCACTTGGTTAATCACCTGTTTGATTCAAATTTCCTTCACATGAAAAAAGGGTACAAAATCAATAAGAAAACACAACAATAATAGCAAACAAAACTGTTAGCATTGAAATATCTTATGTTTTGATTTAACAAAATTGCATAATATGTTAGTTTTAATGATAAGCATTTCAAATTGTCAAAATCATGTTTTTCATCCTCCTAAGGCCATACAAATGTTTCAAAAGCCATTTATAGTTAGAAAACATCACAAAGCTTTCAAACATAAGTTTTCAACTTGAGAAAATATAGAGCAAACATGCCTTACCTTGATATTTGATCACAAGGAAGAAACAAGGAAGATATGGCTAGAGTTAAGTACCAAAATGACAAGAAATCTTGAAAAAACAAAGCAACAATCAATCCTAGAGCAAGACTAATCAATCCAAGGACAGAATGGATGACAAATCATGAAGAATCAAACAAATCTTCTGCTATACAATTAAAAACTTTATATCTTCTTCGGACATGTGTGTGTAGATTGCTTCTATTTAGTTGCATCATTCATTGTGGTTACTATGCTGAGGTTTAATATTTTAGAAGACCATCAATCATATGATAAATACAATTGAGATGCTTACAAACAAATGAGACCGATGAAAACATTGTTGTAGTGGTCTATATTGACCCAATTATTTGTATGAGTTTGGTTTTTTGTTCATTTTTTGTTGTCTAAATGGAAGGAATTTGAGATTTTCTTTGAGATCATAAGCATTAGTTTTAAATCTAAGTTTCCTTGGTTGTAGGTGTTGAAGAATTTCCTTGACATAGCTGAAGCTGAAATAAGGTCACTTATCCCCTTATATATTCTAAAAAGGTGAGTATTGTCCCAAGTTTTGCTATTCATAGATCCTTATATTCATAGTTGGAGTTAGGCACTGTTTGAAACACTCCTTAATGTAAAAGGTAGTTTTCAATTTGGAGAAGCAGTGCTGTGTGCTAATTACATGTTTTACTTGGTGGTTATTTAGTTTTTCATGTTGGCCATGCTTTGGTAGTTAATGCAAATGTAAGAAACAGCCCACAAACTTAGTGGTGTGGCAATCCCAAGTAGTGTTATTTATTTTCTTTAATTTTATCCATTTTTTTTAACATTATCATTTGTAAGGCTATAAAAGTCGTTATCCTTGTTAATGAAAGTGTGTGATTATCTTTCTCCTTTTGTTTAGCACTTAACAATCTCTTAAGTCTTTCAAAATTCTAACATGGTATCAAAGTGGTTATCTTAAGGGACTGTGTTGGTGTAAAATCACTTTAAAAAATCCCTATTAGTTTTTTTCCTTACCCTTTACTATCTATCTTTGGAATAACAAGAAAATGGCTTTTGCAAATTTCCATGCTACTACTTCACCCATTTTTACTGGTGAAAACCAATATAGGCAGTAAAAATAAAGGTGTATCTTTGTATGTTTGATCTTTGGGAGATCATTGAAGTTGGTGGAAATCCTCTTAAGATGAGGTAATCAAACCCAACAATTGCACAATTAAAGCAAATTGGTGGAAATCCTCTTGAGATGAGGCAATCAAACCTAACAATTGCACAGTTAAAGTAACTAAGCGAAAGAAATTGCGAAAAGGTATAATGCTTTATCCTGTATTCATTTTGCTATTTTTGACTCAATTTTTACTTATATAATGGATTGTGAATCTGCCAAAGAAGCATGGGATAGGTTGAAGGTTGAGTTTCATGGCAGTGATAAGATCCATCAAATACAAGTCCTAAATCTACATAAGGAGTTTGAAGTATTGAAGATGAAGGATGAGGAAAGTGTGAAAGACAACTTGGAGAAGGTGTTATTCATGGCCAAGATACCTAAGAGGTCAATAAGCTGTGGAGCATTGGAAGATATGAGTGTCTTCAACAACATGTTACCTATTTTGACCAAGACAATGATGGAATTATTTATCCATGGGAGACTTACAAAAATAACCATTGGAGTGATTTAGGAACATATAACTGACTACTAAAAAGAAAAGGCTTTATTGACAGAATCAATTTTATTAGTAATAATCCATCGATAATTACTGATGGATTACCGATGAGAGAAGGATATGAGAAAAACAAATGGATTATCGATGGAACTCAATCCGTTGGTACTATAATGGCGGGCATGAATAGCAAAATGGCTCAAAATTTACTGACGAAATAATTTTTTTTGCAATATTTTACAAATAGAATTTACCAACCATGTTATTGACGAACTAAGTGGTCGGTAATTTGGTGAGACATTGATAACATTACTAATAGATTTGCTGAAAAAATTTTGTCTGACATTAATTTTTTATTTACCGATGAAATATTCCGTTGGTAATTAATAGTTAAAATTTATAGGTGGGAGTTTTCCCTCCATTTTTCCCTATTTTAGTTACATCGGTAAGTAAAATAAAAATCCCCATGCAAAATTTTTCCCCTAATTTCTCCCTTTACTTTTTCCTCACTTTTCTCTTCTCTCCTTTTTACTCTCCCTTCACTTTCTTGTTGCCCTACCTTTCCCCTCCCTTGAGCGCACCCTCTACAGACAACCAACATCCCTCATCAATCACTACCCAACCATCTCACTTTCAAGTCCCTTTCCTCATGCCTCTTCTGCTTCTCCAATCACCCCCTTCCATTTGATTCTCTCGATTTTGCTTCGATTGGTGGTGCGTCTGTATTGGCCTGAAGGTAAGGTTTTCTTGCTTCTAATTTACTGTACATTTGGATTTAGATTTTGTTATTATATTCGGGAATAATCTTGTTGGTGGATTTTATTGATATTTAGGGTTTAGGTTTATATGTATTTTCAGATTGTTGCTGCTATTTTGGTTGCCTAAAGTGTTGATTCATGGCTGTTGTTTATATTTTGGGAATAATGTGTTGATTCATGGTTGGATTGATTGATTGCTAGTATTTTGTATTGATTCTAGTTGTATGTGTGATTCATTGTAACTGGCATTTTAATTGGGAATAATGCATTGGTTTATTGATGTATGTATTTTAGCTATTCAATATGTTGATTCGCGGGCATAAGTAAATATTAATGGATTTTTAGGCATGAAATCTTTTAAATTCTTAGTGATTAAGAAAATTAGTAAGGTTTTATTAACTATAAATTTAGTAATAAAGAAAATTATTAATTAAGCAATTTAGAAAATTAGTAAATGCCTTAAATTTATTATTATTTAATTAAGGTTTTATTAAATTTATGAAAGAATTTAACTAATCAAATGAAAAAAATGTTTTACTAATTAAGGAATTAGTTAAATTAGTCATTAAGAAATAAATTAAACAAGTAATATTAGATAATATTTTATTCAATTAAATTAATAAAGGTTTAGGGTATTAATTACGTAATTTAATCAATTATGAATAATGATGAATTAATAATTAAGCAATTAATAAAATTAGTTAATTTAGTAAAATTTAAGGTGTATTTAAAATAATTAAGGATTTATAAATTTAATAAATGTTGAGTAATTAAGCAATTAACTGAATTAATAATGTTATTTCATTTTAAAAATATTTAAATAAATTAAGATGTTCAATAATGAGTTAATTAAATAATTTATTTAATTAAGTAATGTAATGTGTTATAAGTAATTAAACAATTACTTAAATTTGTAATATTATAAATAAATAATTAAACTAATGAAATGAAAAAATGTTTGAGTACTTAAGCAATTAACTAAAATAGTAATATTATTTAATTTAAAATATTTAAATAAATTAAGGTGTTAATGAGTTAATTAACTAATTATGACGAATCTTGAATTACTAATTAATCAATTAATTAAATTAGTAAATTTAGTAAGATTTAAAATTGTTTAAATTAACTATTGTTTATTAAATAAAAGAAATAATTAAATTAATGAAATGAAAGAATGTTAGTTCTACTTGAGCAATTAACTAAATTAGTAATATTATTTAATTTTAAAAATATTTAAATAAATTAAGGTGTTTAGTGTGTTATTTTAATAATTTATTTAAGGTTTAATGTAATATGTTATAATTAGTAATTAAGTAATTAATTAAATAATTAATATTATATAATAGTATATTTATGTCACATAATGTAAAGCTATCTTAGATTATGTCAGATAAAGTGACATACTATGACTATTGGATTGTAGGTAGATTTTTCATGTGAATGGTTATGTCTTTAGATAAAATGATATCCAAAGTTTATGAGATAAATTGAAAAAATACCATAGCTTAAAAGTTTAAATATGAAACATTATCATTTCAAATTATAACTTAAAGAAATGAGGTTTTTTTGATATAAAGTTGAGGCTGCCATGATCATATCTCTAGCCACTATAGGAAGTCACAGCTTTAGCTTTTGTAGGCCACTTCTCGAATATTTAAGCTATAGCTTGGATTGCTAATTTAAGTTTTAATTTGAAAAAAGAAATAATTAACCGATGGAATTATTAAAGGACTTTTTCGTTGAAAAATACCAACGAAAATTAGTGATAGAATTCTCCAATGACCAACTAAAAAATTGACCAACTGAACAGACCCTTTGCCAACGGAATTATCGATGAAAATTTGGTTGGTAAATTACCAATAGAATTTTTCTTTACTGATGGATTTGCTTTTACTAGCAATAGTATCTACGATCGAGTACTTACGAAAATTCCATTTGATATTTCTATTGATAATGTAACGTACTGATGAAATTATAACTATTATTAATGGAAAATTTCGTCGATAATATCTAATTTTTTGATAATAACTCTAAAAGATAGATTTAAATTAATAAGATCTAAACTGGAAGTATTGAAAGCTGACCCTAAAGAGGTGTTTTGGAGTTAGGCCCAGTCTGCAGTACTTAATGTGAAAAGTTAGTTTTCAACTTGGAGAAGCAGTGCTATGTGCTATTTACATGTTTTTACTTGTGGTTATTTAGTTTTTCATGTTGGCCATGTTTTGGCAGTTAGTGCAAATGTAAGGGATAGCCCACAAACTTAATAGGGTGGCAATCTCAAGTAGTGCTATCTATTTTCTTTAATTTTGTCCATTTGTTTTTCAGTATTATTTTTTGTGAGGCTATAAAAGCCGTTATTCTTGTTAATGAGAGTGTGTGATTATCTTCCTCATTTTGTTAAGCACTCAACAATCTCTTAAGCCTCTCAAAATTCTAACAGTTACAAGGAAGAAATGCAGATTCATTAGCCTAGTACTTTGGGAGGATCCAGCAAGATGTCCTTTTGAACAAGGTTTTCCATGTTCTTTTGACATTTGTTTTAATTTCAAAAACCTGTTATGTAACTTTTGTAATCATTTCCATAAAAAAAACTCTGATTTCTTAACTTTGTTGTTTGTTGCTGCAGTGACTCAGATCTTGGTCGGTTTTGTTAAGATGTTCAATAAATCGAGAGAGGAGAATGAAAGGCTGGCTGATGCTGAGAAAAAGAAATTGGAGAAGGAAGCCATGAAGGAGCGGGCAGCAGAAGAGGATGGAGCCGAAACGGATGAGTCAAATCTTAGTTCTCAAATCCAGAAACAATGGAGCTCCAGTGAGCGCAGCATGTTTGCTTTGCAGATGACGAAGGCAGATTTGAAGACTATGATATTTCAGTCTTGGGGGGGCGCTCTTATACAGTTTCACCCATTCCGAGGTAAGACCATCAGCAGAATGCTCTATGGAGCGGCATATAGCATAGGCATGGCATGCAGAAGTAGGTACCGTGTGACCATCTGTCCTGCAGGTGCACTGAACTGATTCTTTTTCAGGACTCAATTTCTAAGAAGCAACGCCCATGGCCTGCCCAAGTGTATTCAATCGTAAATAATTGAAGCCTTAATCCCCTATGCCCTACCGAGAAGCCCTCTAAACCCACTTTGTCACCATGGTTTCAGGGATTGTTGATCATGGAAGTTCTCTGCTATATGGCTCTGAATGATATTAGCGTCAGTGCAACTGAAATCTTAATTTCTGTTGTATACGATTTCAAGTATTGGCGTTTTTTGTTGTCCCAACTGAAAATTAGATACAAGGAGACTGATAGTGAAGTGGTCAGAATTTTGATCATCGAGGTCCCTATTAGGCAAAAATAAGAATTTAACGAGTTAATTATACAAAAAATAAGGAGTTTCTAACGATTTTAAAAGAAGTTAAGGAGTATGCTATGCAAGTGATTCAGAGAAAATAAATAAAATGTTTTTATTTTGATATGTAAATGGTCATCTTGGAAGTAAAAATAATGACTCGTGGATCAATATTGACCTGGTGCCTCAGCCAAAACGTCAAATTAAAGTGCCTCCCCTATTACGAGGAGATTCCGCAACCCCTGACTGCCCCTTAGGCCTTTGACAGTACGCTTCGAATTCCAAAAGCCAAACCAAAAACTAATATGTTATTGGAGAGTTGTAGTAGTAAATGATATATCAGTAGACCTAAGCAGCAGTCTCAGGGGCGGAGGAGGCCTGGAATTGTGTTATTCTCCAGCACCATAAAGAACAGATATTCTCTTCAGGTTTCTCGATGTCTAATTTCTTTTTTCTTCTTCAACTGTTTTTCTTTTTCCATGCTTGTCTTCAATTTGCTCGTGGAAATTGATCAAATTCGCATTTGCTGTTTCATTTTTATTTGACAAGAGATTGAAATGTGGATTCCCAAGTGAGATGCAAGACAATTCAGCATCAATGAGGAAGACGATGATGAAAGGAACTCTTATTCACACACAACAAGGTAATGCATACGACTTAATGCTTGAGAAAGTGATTCCTCACAGATAATTAATTTAAGCAGAAGCATAATCAGGTGGCTTCAGTCTTAAGTTTCATGTTTTAACCCATTCCTCCTGTGTCTCGTGAACTCTTTATCAGTTGGAGAAATTAATCCTATTACCTTGTAAGTTACAGGTGAGAGGATATTTAGGCAGGCAGTACCAAAAAAAAAAAAAAACCTTTTATATTTCTTCCTTCTGTGTCTTTCTCTCTGAATAAAAATTCATTTTATATTAAAACTCTAAAGAGAAAATTTCAGATTTGCTGTCTCTAGTTTTTTTTTTTTTTCTTTTGAATGCTAAAAGAATATTGCTATTAATCCCAACAGCAACATAGTGGGGTTCTAGATTCTGCTTTTCAAATTATATGTTAGCAACAATATTTCCTGTTTCCTGCAGCCTTCTCTTAACCCAGTAGGTTCTAGTATTTCCTGTTTCCTTCAGCCTTCTCGTAACCCATTAGGTTCAACCTCTAGATCTAGCTCAATTGCGTGTCACTAACCTCTGCTAAAACCCTCATATCTGCAGTGTTTTAGAATTTTTTTGAGTTTTGTAGAAATTTTGGTGCATCGTAGGATGTTTTCTGGCTTTTTGATGAGTGCCAAGATCTGGATACGGTGATATTCTGCAATTATATGTGCATGTTAATGTGAATTTCCCTGTCTGCCATTATGTCATGCATCTAGCATTAAACTTCCTTAGCTTCTCTAGGGAATGTCATGTAATATTTTTTCTACTTCTAATACAGAGGCTGCCACGCAGAAAGAAGAGTTACAATAAGCAGCTTAGCGAGAGACAGCTAATGTCTAAAATGGATAATTCTGAAGTGCAGGCAGCAGTATCAGACTCCACTGCAGGGAAAGTGATTTTTGAACCCATCTTGGAGGATGAAGTTTTCCGGTTTGATTGCTCTGCAAATGATAGAGATGCAGCGTATCCATGTCTTTCATTTATAAATAGCAACGACAGGGTTGTACCAATCATGAGTAACAAGGTTCCTTTGTATATCCCTTCTTTTGAGTGCCGTTTGGTACAGTAGATTGTCGAACTTGAGGTCTGTTATTGCAATGCCTTTTTGTGTTGGTGGCCTCTGCAAATCATTGATCCTTTTTTGTTCTGCATATTATGTTTTTACTTAGCCGGTGCACTTTTCTGGTAGAATTTGAAGTCTCTTGTGCACTTTTTTATTCGTTAACTCATCTTATTTACTTTGCTTCTTGTTAAGCTTCCTGTTAGTACCTCATTTGATGGAATTGGAGAAGCTAGTGGGCAGCTAGAGCGAACAGGCAAAAGCGTGAGTGATTTTGTAGAACATGGTCACCATAAAACATATTTTCTTCCCATTTTTTTGCTGGTGATAAGTAAAACTTCTTACATGGAACACAGATGCATGGGTTATGGTCCCGGAACTACATCCTTGTACCAATCACATCCTTGGGTGCTGGTTGTTCTTCAAAATGGAGAGGCATTGGGAATTCTAGCTGACATGATATGAATGGCGTTGAGGTGTGGTGACTTTCTGTTATTAAGTTATACGATGAATACTTACTAAAGACTATTCTAGATTTATATATTTGCCTTTTAATTGTCAAACAAACCTGTTCTCTAGCAGATTGATCAAAGGATCAGATGCAGAATTCAGTTTACTACTCCAACCTCATTTCCTGATATTAGATTTGGTCCATTCCCTTCAACCAGTGCAATTTTGATATCTTTATCTCATGCAATTGGTAATTTCCAAACCTCTTTGGTTATTGCACCTTGAATCTACATCATTTTGGAATTTATTTTGGCAGCCATGATTATTTATTGTTCTCATTACATCTTACTTTACCTTTCACGCATACTATACAATTGTCTCACTTTCGCTTTATGTTTGGTAAGACATGATTTTGGAAAGAGGAAATTGTGAGAAATGACCTTAGTATTGTCTTCTCTATTTTATTTTTCATTTCATTCTTTGTTAGATTATTTCTTCATCTTGCATTTAATTTCTCTTCATTGACAATCTACAAATAGACCATCCCTGTTTGATGGATCGAACACCCTTATTGGAGCACTAGAATGTCTATCTACATAAAGTCAATAGACTATGAAATGTGGGATGTCATCACCGATGGATCTTTTATCCCCTCGACCATAAATGTAGTGACCAACAAAAAGATTCCTAAGTCAAGGAATGAATGTACTAAAGCTAAAACTAAAAAAGTTCAGACAAACTTTAAGGCAATAAATACTTTACATTGTGCACTAACTCCCATTGAGTTTAACGAAGTGTCAAGCTGTACCACAGCTAAACAAGTATGAGACAAACTTAAGATTATCCATGAAGGGACTTCTTAAGTTAAGGAGTTCAAAATAACTCAACTCACAACTATGAGGTGTTTAAGATGGAACCGGTTGAAGATATCACCAGCATGATTGATAGGTTCACTAGCATCACCAATAAACTCAGTCAACAAGGCAAATCTATACTTGAACATAAAATTGTCGAAAGACTTCTTAAAAGCCTACAAAAAAATTAGAAATCAAAAGTGACTACTATTCGTGAAGTCAAAGACTTAAATGTCATCACACTTGATGAAATTTGTGGGTCTCTTCTCATTCATGAGTTGAAGCTTAAAGAAGAGGAAGAAAAAGACAAGAGAGAAACATTAGAAAAGAATAAAAGCATTGCTTTAATAGTTAGCATTCTTTAAGAAGAATTGGACAACTTATCCTATGATGATGATGAAGAACTGGCTATGGTAGTAAAAAGATTTAGAAAAATTATGGGACAAAGAGACAGGAGATTGGTTAAGAAAGAGTATAAAAAATATCAAGGTTCTTTATGGAGAACCAGAAATAAAAATGAATTCAACAAGAAAGAAGAGGTTATATGCTTTAAATGAAAGAAGCCTAGACACTTTAGGTTAGAATGCCCCTTGCTGAAGGAAGAAACTCTCAAGAAAAATAAAAAATAGAAGAAGGCATTGGTGGCTGCAACTTGGTTAGACAGTGATGTTTCAAGCTTAGACGCTGAAGAAGAGAAAATGGAAGAAAGAACAAATTTATATCTGATGTCAAGAGATGATGAATCTGAGGTATGTTCTGCTTCTTATGATATTTCTATGGATGAACTTCAAGACAAATATGAATGTCTTTATGTTGAGTTTGAAAAACTTGCATCAAAATGCAAGGCTTTGAAAAGAAAGATTTCATCTCTTGAGAATGATTCAGAAAAGATAAAACATGATTTCTGCTTTGTTTTTGAACAAAGAAATTTACTTCAAACTGAACTTGAACTCTCAAAAATAGATTATGAAATTCTAAAATTGGAATTGAAAAATAGGACTAAAGCTTTGTAAAAAGCTATTGATGACAATACTGCTCTTAAAAGTGTAAAAAATGAAACATAAAAAAGGAACACATATTTCAAAAAAAGTCCTATTAATGTGTCTTCTAAGTGTTATATTTGTGATAAACTTAGTCACCTATCTTACGACTGTTATAGAAATAGAAGCATATAGAAAACAAAAAGGATTTGGGTTCCAAAAAGATCCTATGTAGCAGCTAACCTTCAAAGACCCATTAAAGTATGGGTACTTGTTAAGAAAGATTGAAAATTAATCTTACAAGTTGAGCCTAACCAAAAAGACATATATTCAAGTGCTCAATTGAATGAAAAACAATCATAGTACATGGATAGTGGTTGCTCAAGACACATGATAGGAAATGAAATGTTATTTGCTCAGCTGAATAAGAAAAAAAGAGTTACTGTATCATTTGGAGATGACTCAAAAGGTAGAATTCATGGTATAAGAACTATTGGTAAGAATTTTCAAGCTCAAATTAGTCATGTGTTCTTGTTAAAGGTTTAAAGCATAATTTATTAAGTATCAGTCAATTACGTGATAAAGGCTTTAAGGTATGTTTTGATTCATATAAATGTGAAGTGATAGACATTAGTACCAATAAAGTTTCATTCATAGGAAAAAGAATCAAGAATTATATACATTATATTTCTTGAAGACCTTGAACTTAATTATGAAACATGTCTTATGGCAAATGATGGAAATGGTAGCTGGTTATGGCATTAGAGACTTGGACATATAAGCATGCATACTATTTCAAAATTTATGAGAGAATCTGGTTATAGGATTACCTGAACTTAGATTTGAGAATGATAAGATGTGCGATGCTTGTCAACTAGGTAAACAAGTTAGATCATCCTTCAAAAACAAGAAGATGGTTTCAACCTCTATACCTCTTGAGTTGCTGCATGTTGATTTATTTAGTCCAATAAACACAATTAGGTTAGGAGGTAAATCATATGACTTTATGATAGTTGATGACTACTCTAGGTACACTTGGGTCTATTTCCTTACTCATAAAAATGATGCTTTACCTACATTTGTATGTCATTGTAAGAGGGTTCAAAATGGAAAAGAATTTGTCATTGTTAGTATTAAGATTGATAATGGAGGAGAGTTTAAAGGAGATGATTTTGAAAATTTTTGTAATGAAAAGGGATTAAATCACAACTTCTCTACACCTAGAGCACCTCAACAAAATGGGGTTGTAGAAAGAAAAAATCGAACCTTGAAAGAAATTGCTCGAATTATGCTTTGTGAAAACAATCTACCAAAATACTTTTGGGCAGAA
>NW_018397269.1:4381714-4382019 GCF_002168275.2 Theobroma umbraticum
CAGCTGCATACATTCTTAATAGAGTATCAATAAGGGCCATGATATCAAAAACTCCAAATTAATGTTTCTCACTTTAGGAGCTTTGGCTGCAAATGTTTTGTATTGAATAATGAAAAACATTTTCTAGGAAAGTTTGATGCTAAGAGTGATGAAGCAATATTTTTAGGATATGTTTTAAACTCAAAAGCCTATGAAGTTTTTAACAAAAGAATTTAACAATTGAAGAATCTATCCATGTAGTTTTTGATGAATCTAATGCCTTACAAAAGGAAGTTCTTGTTGATGAAAATGATGTAGAGGACTTT
>NW_018397269.1:4382029-4382507 GCF_002168275.2 Theobroma umbraticum
TGGAAGAAATGAGCTTAGAAAATAAGAAAAATAGTGAAGAAAGTTCACTTGGAAGAGAAGCAAAACCTCTAACCTTAGAAACTCTGTAAAGAACTAAAGGTCCAAACATTGATCTTCTAAAGAGCTGAAAATTTATCAAAGATCATCCACAAGAACAGATCATTGGTGATTTTTCATATGGTGTCAAAAACCAAAAAAGAGGAATTAGGAGGACCATGTGTAATTCTCAGCATTATTATCTCACAAATCGAGCCTAAGAGCTTTGAAGAGGCAGAAAAAGAAAGCTAGATATTGGCCATGCAAGAAGAACTAAAACAATTTGAAAAAAAAATAAGTATGGACACTGGTTTCTAGGTCAAGGAATCACCCAATTGTTGGCACAAAGTGTGTGTTCAGAAATAAGGTAGATGAGCAAGGTAATGTTATTAGAAACAAAGCTAGACTAGTGACTCAAGGATATAACCAAGAAGAAGGCATT
>NW_018397269.1:4382517-4383553 GCF_002168275.2 Theobroma umbraticum
AAACATTTGCTCCTGTTGCTAGGATAGAAGTCATCAGATTATTGCTTGCATTTGTATATTTCTTGAACTTCAAATTATTTCAAATGGGTGTGAAAAGTGCATTTTTAAATGGTCTTATTTAAGAAGTAATCTATGTCAAACAGTCTTTTGGATTTGAGAACTTTGAAAAACCTAATTATGTTTTCAAACTACATAAGGCTTTATGTGGACTAAAATAGGCTCTTGGAGCTTGGTATGAAAGACTCTCGAAGTTTTTAGTTGAGAAAGGGTATATTAGTGGAAGTATTGATACAATATTATTTATTAAAAAATGCTTGGACGATTTAATTGTAGTTTAAATTTATATAGATGATATTGTATTTGGTGTTAGTAATGAGGCTTTATGCAAGAACTTTGTTGTAGAAATGCAGGATGAATTCGAAATGAGTATGATGGGCAAATTGAAATTCTTTCTTGGCCTTCAAATTAAATAAAGTAAGGAGGGTATCTTCATTAGTCAAGAAAGATACATTGAAGACAAGCTAAAAAAGTTTGACATGCTGAAACTGAAATTAATCAGCACACCAATGAGTCCTTTTATTGAGTTTGATGCAGATAAGAAAAGAAAAAATGTTGATCAAAAACTTTATAGAGGTATGATTGGATCTTTGCTCTATTTAACTGCTAGCAGGCCTGATATTCAATTAGTGTATGCTTTTGTGTACGATTTCAATCTCAACCCAAAGAGTTATACTTAACTACTGTAAAAAGATCTTTAGGTACTCTTTAGACACACAAAATTTAAGACTATGGTATCCTAGAGGACATCCTTCAATCTCATAGGATATTCGGATGCAAACTTTGCTGGTAGCAAAATAGATAGAAAGAGCACTAGTGGTACATGTCAGTTTTTAGGAGATATGCTTGTGCCCTGGTCAAGTAAGAAACAAAACTCTGTTGCACTCTCTACAGTTGAAGTTGAATATATTTCTTTAAGTAGTTGCTGCGCTCAAATTTTATGGATTAAACAATAATTAAAAAATTTTGGAGTGACCAT
>NW_018397269.1:4383601-4387041 GCF_002168275.2 Theobroma umbraticum
AAAAAATTCAGTTCAGCACTCAAAAACAAAGCACATTGAAATTAGACAACTTTTTGTTAGAGACCATGTACTTAAGGGAGACATTAAGATTGAGTTTGTCAACACCTTACATCAATTAGCCGATATATTGACCAATCCCTTAAATGAGGAAATATTTTGTGAAATTAGAAGAAATTTAAAAATGGCTAGTGTTCAAGAGCTTTAAGAAAATTTTTGAGAATGTTTCTGGTAAAACAGTGTATACTTAGTTGTTTAAGAGCATCACTTAATCAACTAAAAGCATTCTATTTCTGTTAATAAAAGACACAATCAGGTAAGGGTAAAACTTGGTCATTGAAAAAGCCTAAATAAAATAATAAAATCTAAAGAAATAGAAGCAGGTAATCGGGTGAAGAAAAAGAAGAGGAAAAATCCATTAATTGAAAATGAAATAAGAGGCAAACTTTGAATTTTGAAATAGAGAAAAATTGATCACATTTAGAAGGGGGAATTTGACGTTGTTTAAAGAAAAATAATTTTTCTCAACTCATTCTTTCCTTATTCTCTCTCATCTAAAATTGACTTTCCTAAACCAAAACCCCCTCTTTCCAAACTTTTCAACCCTAAAACTAAACCAAACAAAATCAATGACAAAAACCTCCATACCTAAAGATTATTTGGAAAAAAAGAAGGGCAAACAACCAATGGAAGAAAGCCCATCACTTGAAATCCAAAGGAAAAAGAAGAAAAATGAGTCTGCTTCAATAACTGTAAAAACCACAAAAAACAGAAAAAAAATCAAAGAAAAAGAAAGAAAAAGGAAAATTCTCTACAAAAGATAACTCTTCATCCTTGAAATTTAGAAATAAGATTTATGAAGGTAGGTTTAGGAAAATTGAAAATGCTCCTGTCTCACGCGGGAAATTCATCGACTAGGACAGCTTCAATGAAGTTTCAAAAATTAAATAAGGATTCTTAGAATATTTCAAAGAAATGAAGATGAAGAAATTGAGTGTTTTTAAGAATAAAACCTATAGTGCCAGTCTGATAGAAGAATTCCATGTTGGGATTGCATAGAATGAAAATGAATTAGATGATCTTGAGGAATTTGTGAATAATGATCTGAATGTGTTTTTAAATGAAAAAGAGTTTATGGTTACTGTCTCTGATCTGGGAGAATTGCTGCATGTTAAGTGTAATGTGGGAAGTTATGAAATTCCAGAAGTTTATAATCCCTCATCCTTGTGGGAAATAATTACAAGAAAAACTGAAAGATATTTCTCTTAAAGTTATGCAAGTTTTATTAGAAGTCCACAAACTAGGATATAGCATTACTTCATAGCTTCAACAGTTTATGGAAGAGGTGGTAGCTTAATCATATGAGTCTGCAAGATATATGGATGATTCAGTTTGCATTTAATGTTTCTCCTTTTAATTCAAGAAGATTCATGATCAAAAGGATGAAATGAACTTGTTCGGTTAACAAAATACATTTACCTTATGGAAATATCATTACACCTTTAGCAAAGAAGGAGATTTAGAGTTTCAGATATAAGATGGATCAAGTAAAGAGTAGGGATCAGGCTATTTATTTGAGAAGCCTGCCTAAGATGGGTTACAAGTTGTATAGAGAAATATTTGTCAAGACTTGCAGGGATACTTAGAGGGATGAGCAAGCCACTTTTGCTCAAGCAACAACAACTCCCTCATAGATTTTGAATGAGATGATTCTGAACATACTAATAAGGATAGATGGAGAACTCACTGATCAATATGAGAGAATTTAGAAAATTGAAAAAAATTTTCAAGAAATGAGAAATTTGATGAAAGAAAAAAGAAAAGCATCTTCTGATCTTACAACTAAAGGTACATCAATAGGACAAACTGCTAAAAATCTTATATTTCGAGCTGAAGGCAATGAATCAGAATCTAGTCTAGCAAGGAAACTACGTACCTCTGAACCTAAAATTGAGGAAAAAGATAGTGTAAACACAAAAGTGATTAGATCTCAACTGCATGAGGAAACACAAGAAGTTAAGTCCTCCCCACCAAACTCGGAGGAAGTTTTAATCATGGATGCTTTTCAACAGATGGTAAAGGAAGAGCAAGCTGAAAAGGAAGTAGCAAAAAGCAAAGCACAAAAGCCACCATCTGCAAGAGCATCCCTTGAATCTGTCCACACTATAATGAAAAATGATAAAACTAAGAAAGAAAAAGAGAAAGCTACTGTATCTGCACAAGATAAAACTAAACCTACTAGCAAAGTCAAAAAGACTATAGCAACAAAGACTAAGTTCTTTAAGAGGAGAATGTCTTCCAGATTAGTTGAAAAAGCTAAACCTTCAGTCAAGTCTTCTGCTCAAGATCCACTCCAAGTCTCAAACACATCTTCTTCTGACTCCCCATCATAGAAATCCTCACCTCAGACATCTCTTGAACCCCTTAGTATCTTTTTTGTTTTGCTAATAACAAAAAGGAGGAGATAGTAGGTTAGGGTAGAAGTTATTTTAGGATAGAAGGTAGAAGTAATTTAAGGGTAATTTAAGAATTTAACTTTGATGATGCTGGGCTATTCATGACAACATATTATTTTAATTTTTGATGGATTGTTGATGATATCTGAATGCTAAACTTATTTTTGTTATGCTTTTGTGTTTGATGGATTGTTAATGACTGTTGATTGTGGAATGGATATGGTTTGTTGACAAAATGTTGATGATAGATAGTTACAATGTTGATAATATTCTGTTAATTTATTACTAATGTCCTATAAGCTTGCATAAAGATACTCTGTTAAAATGTTTAAATTTATGCTTGCTACTTTGTTTAAGAGAGAGATAAAAACTTGTAGATTTGTTAAGTTGGATAGTAAAATTACTTGAAAAGATCATGCATATACTAAAAAGGAGCCCACACTTTGGGGGAGAGCCACAACCTTTAACAATGGTTTTTTCCAAGATCAACCAAAACCTAAAACTAACTTTGTTATTCTGAGTTAGAACCTATACACTCATTCAAGCTAACCCAAGCTTGATTAATCCCCTTAGAGTGACTCGCACACTCTAAGCAATCAACGAGAAAATAAATAAAGAAGTATCTATGATCACTAACCTAATCTGAATGCTACAAGATGAAGTGCTTAACTCTATTACAAAGATTAGAGTGAAGTGCAGAAAGTATGCAGAGAGTTTTTTCTATTTTTGAGCTCTTTTTGATCTTAGAAGCCTTTAAAACTAATTCATAGTTGTTTGGAGTGCCTTTTATACTTGAAAAATCAACTCTGATGGTTGTTAGATAGATTCTGACCGTTGAAAATAGTTTGGAGATAATTTTAGCTATTAATTTGTCTTTTAGCATTCAATTTAAATTTCCAAACAAATGTTATTAGTCGACTAACATTGCCACTTAGTCGATTAATTCATCTCTGTCTATGAACCTAGTTTCTGATAGTAGGCTCTTAG
>NW_018397269.1:4387233-4389892 GCF_002168275.2 Theobroma umbraticum
GTTTCATTGCTCAATTGTAGCTCCTTATTTTTATGAGTTTTGATATTTGCTTTTTAATGATTAACTGATTATTTAACTTACATTTTTGTCCTACACACTTAACTAGAAAAGTTAGACATAGATAAATGTGAATGTTTTATTATCATGAAAAATTAATGGAGCCAACAATCTCCCCGTTTTTAATGATGACAAATATTCTTTAATTATATGCACAATGTCTATTTGTTATTTTTGTTTTACACCAAATTAGAATTTCTCCCCCTGAGTATGTGCTCTCTCTTAGTATATGCATGATCTTTTTAAGTTATTTTACTATCCAACTTAACAAGTTAGTAAATTTTTATCTATCTCTTAGAAAGAGTAGCAAGTATAAATTTAGACATTTTGACAAAATAACTTCATTCAAGCTTTTAGGACATTAGTGATAGGTGACAGAATATCATCCACATTGTAATTAGCTATCACTAGCATATTATCAACAATCCACATTCATTCCAAAATTAATAATCATTGATATTCCCTTAAACACAAAAAGCATAGAAATAATTTTAGCATTCAGATATCATTAACAATCCATCAACAATTAAAATAAAATGTTGTCATATACAATCTAGCATTATTAAAGTCAGCTTTCGTAATTACCCTTAAAATTTTAATAACTCCTACCCTAACCAACTATTTCCCCTTTTTTGTCATCAGCAAAACAAGAACAAATCTAAGAGGAGTATGAGGGGTCGATTCATCTATTTTAGAGAAGATATTGAGGGGTTTAGGAGATGTTTGAGGAGAATTTTTCTGTGATGGAGAGTCAAAGGAAGATGTGTTTGAGACTTGGAGTGGATTCTGAGCCAAAGACTTGACTGGAGGTTTGGCTTTTTCAACTAATCTAGAGGATATTATTCTCTTGAGGAATTTAGTCTTGGTCGTCATAGTCTTTCTGCCCCTGCCAGTAGGTTTAGTTTCAGCTTGTGCAGGTCGTCATAGCTTTTTTTTTTTTCATAGTCTGATCATTTTTTTATAGTATGGATAGATTTAGGGGTTGCTCTTACAGATGCTGGTTTTTGTGCTTTGCTTTTTGCTGCTTCCTTTTCAGCTTGCTCTTCCCTTATTATTTGTTGAAAGACATCGACGATGAAAACTTTCTTAGAGTTTGGTGGGGAGGACTCAGCTTGTTGAGTTTCCTCATGGAGTTGAGATCCAACCACTTTTGTGTTTGCACTATCTTTTTCCATAGTTTTAGGTTCAAGGGTGTATAGTTTCTTTGCTGGATTAGGTTTAGACTCATTGCCTTCAGCTAGAAATGTAGAATTTTCAATAGTTTGAGGTGATGATGTATCTACAGTTGCAAAATCAAAAGATGCTTTTTTCTTTTTCTGTCATGAAATTTCTCATTTCTTGCATATTTTTTTTAATTTTTTAGATTGTCTCAAACTGATGAGTAAGTTTTCCATCTATCCTTATCAGTAGGTTTAGGATCATCTCATTGGAAATTTGTGAAGGAGTTGCTATTGCTTGAGCTTGAGTAGCTTGCTTTAATGCCACATATGCAACTCAAAAACTATAGATATGTATAAAATACATAGGCTACAGTTTTTTAGGGTTTTGGCCAGATAAATCAAATCCAAAAATTATGAAATTTTAATATGAAAAGGTTCCATATGTTAGTTGCCATAGTAAAATTTGGTAATTAAAGTTTCTTATTTGGCACCGCATTAAGCCACAAAACATTGACTGGTACAATGTTGCTAGAATTTTGTAAAGTCATAGTTTTTAGGATTTTAATGTCCATATTTGCAACTTAAATTGGTGCAATTGAAAACACTAATTGACTAAACATTATCATATGGAAAAGTTCTAGAAAGATAAATTTTGATATATTTAAATTAGGGAATTTGATTTCTTAAAAAAAGGATATCAGAATTCAATTAATTGTATCCATAATTTTAGGAATTTGATTCCTACAAATATGGAAGTGTGATAAATATGGGCAAGATAAATATAATGAATTAATTTTCATCTTTTAAAAAGGGAAATTCGAATAAGAAGCTTAAATATAATTAAAGATAACGTTGTCTTAAATATTAGATTTGAATTATCTAATGAGATTAGACAATTGAAGACACATAATCATTAATTTAAAAAGATTTGTAAATGTTACTTAAAACATTTTAATTTGTAATAATATTTTAATTCTAATCCTAATAAGATTAGGAATGGATAATATTACTAATGCCGATTACTAAAGACTTTCTATATATAGAAAACTGTTTCCATGCATAAAATAAAAATGAACTCTGAATTAGTTGCACATTAATTTTAGATGCCTTAAATGATTAACTATTAGAATAAGACATAGTTTTAATTTTATGTTCATGTGGATGGATGAATGTGGATGATTATGGACTAGGCCCAATATGATTGTGGATGTATGGTCAAATTTTATGATAGTATTTATTTATTAAATAGGATTTGCGCACCTTGCCTTCTCTTTATTTTTAGGAATTGTAAAATTTTCTCCTCACTTAACTACCCTCGGATGTATCACGAAATTTCTTCACTAAAGTGTAGAATTAGGATTAGTTTAGTAGTTATTTTACAATTTGAAGATGAAGACCTAAAGGCACCATGAAGATACAAAAAGGAAAGATTACAATATGTT
>NW_018397269.1:4390049-4420690 GCF_002168275.2 Theobroma umbraticum
GCTTAAGGAAATTAGTATAGATAAAGTCCATAATCATCCAAAGTAGAATGCATGTAATAGATTTGTTTTATGCTATGTGATGCAAAGTAGTATGCATGAAATAGATTTATTTTATACGATTAATTAATACTATGCATGCAAAGATAAGGCCTTAACTAAATCAAAAAGAAGAAAAATCCCTGAGTAAATATTGACTCACATGCCTTGTATGATTAAGTTGCCTTCATACGAGTATATTTGAGCTATTGGTGGGTCTTACTCAATTAGTTTTATAAAATACGGATGCTTAGAGACTTGATTATTATGAAAACTAGAGGTAATGGCTAGGCGAAACATATATGATATGTTTAGGCAATGTGTTGTCACCTAACTAAACTAGGAAATGTATAAAGATAGAATCGATAAGCTTAGTTACCTACCTAATCCACTTATCATGGTTTGTTGAGCACACTCAAGGTCATGATTAGAATGGATAAGGATCCTAACCCGCTAAGAGAATCTTTGTAGAGATTTCTCAAGGTGATATGGAGGGTTATCATCTTGAAGAAAATTGTGGGAGCAATCATTTTAAGATTTACTATCTCATCTTAGTTGACATAATACATGATTACTCATAAACGTTCTTTAAATATTTAGGTTGCTACAATGCAAATACACATCACTTTGTGCTGCATACTTGATGCCATCATGAAATTTGGGCCAAAATGTTTAAACTGGTATATCAAGTTGAGAAACATTCTCAAATATTTATTAAGAATAGATGTCATTAAGGAAGATATCATTGCCTTCTTAATTGAGTCAAGGAATGAGAAACTTGTAGAAGTTTCACCTTTGACCATGTATATGATTACTGAAATTTGTCTACCATTGATCCATCATCATGAGTATTAAATACTAGATGTTGATCACACTTATGTAATGACATAAAGGTGTTAGAAACAAGTAAAAGATTAACGAAAGGATGTGAGGTCTTAAGAGTAGGAAATGGAGCAAAAGTTGCTGCATCGACTATAAGGGCAACTAGCATACCTTTACTTTCTGGGTTATTCTTGGAATTAAGAGACTACTACTATATTCCTTCCATATCTCGAAATATCATATTTATGTCATCCTTTACACTATGTGATGATTTTCATTTTGACATTAAAGGCAATTGTTTTTTTTCTTGAAAGGAAAGATGTATTAACATGTAAGGGCACATTTGAACGGTCTCTATATTCTTCATACTAAAAGACCCGTATGTTGATCCCAAAGATGTGTGCTAGAAAGAGGTGAATAGCACTTTTTGAATGTCACTAAACTTGACTTCTAATTGGGGGCAAGTTAAAGATTAATGATGAGAAGTTAATTGTTGAATGAATGAATGATTTAAAGAACAATGGAAAGAAAAATAAAAGAAGGTAGACAATGCACAAAAATTTATAGTGGTTCGGTTTTTTTAACCTACATCCACTACCTTGATATTCCAATCAAGGATTTTTAAACCAAATCACTATAATCAATGGAATTTCCAAGCTTCCACCAAGCTTTTATAACGGCTTTTCACAGGTTTAGCTATAACCTTTAACAATGGCTTTTCCCGAGATCAACCAAAACCTAAATTTAACTTTTCCTAGGCTGAGTTAAAACTTATAATATCAATCAAGCTAACCCAAGCTTGATTAATTCCCTTAGAGTGACTCGCATGCTCTAAGTAATCAAGGAGAATATATATAAAAAGGTACCTATGATCACTAACCTGATCTGAATACTATAAGAAGAAGTACCAAACTCTATTACAATGATTAAGGTAAAAAGCAAGAAAAGTTTAGAGAGTTTTTGCCTTGGAAGCATCTCATCTTCTTTTTATTCATTGAGGGTGTCTTTTATACTTGAAAAATCAACTCTGATGGATGTTGATAGCTTCAGACAGTTGGAAATAGTTTAAAGTCAATTCTAATCGCTAGTCTATCCTCAATCATTCAAATTCGAATTTTCAGGCAGTCTTTTTAGTTAACTAACCATACTTCTTGTTGACTAACCATGCTTCTTAGTGGATTAAGTTCTCTCTATTTTGCAATCTACTTTATTTTCATAGTCAATTAAGTAAGGCCTTAACCAACTAAGAGTTTACTATCTTTGAACTAGCTAACTTCACTTTTACATTTTAGCGGACTAACTTCCTTGATTATTCGATTAAGAGATTTCTATTTTATGGCTCATTTGTAACTCCTTATTCTAAGGAGTTTTGATATTTGTTTTTTAGTGATTAATTTATTACTAACATACATTTTCAACCTGCACACTCAAGTAGTATAGTTAGACGTTAATGAATAAGAATGTTTTATTATCATCAAAAACTTATGGAGTTAACAATTTCTCCCTTTTTGATGATGAGAAAACATTCCTTGATTAATAGCATAGTGTTTATTAATTCCCTTTGTACTGCACGAGATGAGGAATTTTCCCCCTGAGTGTGTGCTCCCTTTTAATGTGTGCATGATTGTTTCAAGTTATTTTGTTATGCAACTTAGCAGGCCAACTAATTTTTATCTATTTATTAATGAAAATAACAGGCATGGATTCAAACATTTAACAAAATATATTCATATAAGCTTGCAGAAAAATCAGTAATAAATGACAAGATATTACCAAGACTGTAACCAACTATCATCAACATATCATCATCAACAAACAATATCCATTTTAAAATCAAACGTCATTAACATGCCAACAAAGACAACCAAGATAACAAAGTATCATATCAAAGAGTAAGTTATCAGCATCCAAATCCTAACCATCAACAATTAAAATAGCATAGTGTCATGCACAACTAAGCACCATTGGAATCAGATTATTCCTAAGTTACCATATTGTTACTTCTATTTTATACTTTTCTCCCCTTTTTTTTCATTAGCAAAACAAGGATGGTCTGTTGGTTTAAGAAGAGTCAAAGGGGGTGGATTCATCAGTCCCAAAGTGAACATTGATGGGTCGAGGAGATGACAAAGGAGATTATTTTTGGGGTGTGGAATCAAGGGAAGAAGAGTTTGAGATTTGGAGAGGATCCTAGCTAGATAATTTGACTAAAGATCTAACATTATCAGCTAATCTAGAAGACATTCTGCTTTTGAGGAACTTGATTTTTGTTGCCATTGTCTCTTTGCCTTTTCCAGTAGGTTTGGGTCTATCTTGTGTAGATGCAATTGCTTTTCCTTTCACTTTGTTTGTGGGTTCACTTTTACCTATGCTGTCAACTAATTCAAGGGAAGTTCTCGTAGGTGTTGGTTTCTATGTTTTGTCTCTTATTGCTTCTTTTTCTGCTTGCTTTTCCTTTACCATCTAGTGCAAGACATACATAATTAAAACTTCCTTAGAATTTATCGGAGAGGACTTGGCTTTTTGTGCTTTATCATGTAGTTGAGACCCATTTACTTTTGTATCATCGTGGTACTCTCTTTCAACTCCAAGTTTGGGAGTAGCCTATTCTCTTACTGGAGTAGGTTCAGGTTCATCACCTTCAATTTGAGAAGCAAGATTCTCAACAATTTGTCCTGCTGGTGTTAGACTTGGGGCTGTTGAGATACTTTCAGTTATAGGACCATATGGTGATTTTTCTTAATCTTTCATAAATTTGCCAGTTCTTGCAAATTATCTTCAATTTTCTGAATTCTCTCAAACTAATCAGTAAGCTTACCATCAATTCTCATCAATAAATTCAAAATCATCTCATTTGAGATTTGAGAGGGGGTTGCCTTTGTCTGAGTAGAGGTGGGATACTCATCCCTTGAGGTGTCTTTGGGAGTTTTGATGAATTTTTCTCCTTTAAGTTTGTATCCCATTTTTTATAGGCTTCCTAAATAGATGGCTTGATCTCTGTTTTTTGCTTGATGCATCTGATATCTGGTGTTCTAGATTCCCTTTTTCTTTACTAGAGAAGTGATTAGGTTTTCAAAAGCTAGATTAACTTTATCAACTTGACAAGTTCCTCTCATTCTTTCAATCATAAATTTTCTAAGATTGAGGGGAGTTGCATTAAATGCATGCTCCATTAGCCATATATCTTGAAGACTTAGCTAAAGCTATCGCTTCTTCCATGAATTGTTGAAGTAATAAAGTAATGCAGGATCCTAGTTTGTGGACTCTTGATAAAACTTGCATAACTTTTGGAAGAGTATCTTTCCTTTTTTCAGTGATAATTTCCCATAGAGATGAAGGATCATATTCCTTTAGAATTTCATACTCTCCCACTTTACACTCAATGTTTAGTAAATTTCCTAGATTAGTAGCAGTAACCATAAATTTTTTTCCTATTTAGAAATACATTAATACCATCCTCAACATAGCCTTCTAGATCATCAAGACTAGCACTATAAGTTCTTTTTTCAAAAACACTTAATTTCTTCAATTTTATTTCTTTAAACTATTTTGACAAATCCTCGTTGATCTCTGGAACTTCATTCAAACTATTCCAATCAATGTATTTTTCACAGGAGATGGGTGCATCCTCTGTTTTCTTAAATCTTTCCTCATGAATCTTATTCGTAAATTTCGAGGATGAAGAATTACCTTTTTATTGGATTTTCCTTTTTTCGTCTCTTTCTTTGATTTTGATGCTTTTTCTTTCTATTTCTTCCCTCCTTTTTCAGTTACCAATACTAGCTCATTCTTTTTCCCTTTTGTTTGAACCTTGGATGGTGGGTTGTCTTCCATGGAACGTTTCCTTTTCTTTTTTTCCACATTGTCACTTGGTAGTAAAGATTTGGCTATTGTTCTTGCCAATTTCAGACCTAGGATTTGGAGAGTGTGAGATGAAAGGTTTCGATTTTGAGAAGAGTGGTTCAAGAAGAGAGAGAGAGTATAGAGAGAATGTGTGACGTTAAGAGTGGTTTTTAATTTTCCTCTTAAAATGAGGCCAGACATATCTTTTTCAAAATTTAAAATTTTTGGCTCAATTTTTGTTTTTAGTTGGACAATTTCTTTTCCCTCTCCCTCGTTTTCCTTTTCTTTTTTCTTAGCTGATTAAGTTTTATATTTAACCAACTAAGTCAAGCATTTTGAATAAAAAAATCAACATAGAACATTTTTAATCAACTAAGTGATTCTCTTTATCAACTAAGTTTCAATTGTCTTTCAAAAGAAGAACTCAAGAGATTTACCTAAAGCTCTTTTACATTAAGCATTCTTAGATTTCTTCTAATTTTACAATATCTTTTCTCCTTTAGGGGTTTGGTAAAGATATCAGACAAGTGATGCAAGATGTTGACAAATTCAATCTTAATGTCTCCCTTAAGCACATGATCTCAAATAAAATGATGTCAAATGTCAATGTACTTGGTTCTAGGATGCTAAACTAGGTTTTTGATATGTTTATAGCACTTGTGTTCTCACAAAATATGGGTATATTATGCATGGTTACTCCAACATCTTTTAATTGTTGTTTAATCCATATAATTTGAGTACAACAACTTCCTAAGGAAATGCATTCAGCTTCAGTTGTTGATAATGCAACTGGTTTTATTTTTTACTAAACCAAGATACAAGCATATTTCCAAGAAACTGACAAGTGCCAATAGTGCTTTTCCTATCTATTTTACTTCTTGCAAAATCAGCTTAAAAGTATCTAATAAGATTAAAAGATGATCCTCTTGAATACCATAATCCTAAACTTTGTGGGTCCAAGAGGTACCTAAAGATTCTTTTTACAACTATTAAATGTGACTCTTTGGGATGAGATTGAAAATGTGCGCATAAGAATACATTAAACTATATGTTAGGTCTACTAGAAGTTAAGTAGAGTAAAGAGCCAATCATACCTCTATAAAGCTTTTGATCAACACTCTTTCCTTTTTCATCCTTATCAAGCTTGGTAAAGGGACTCATTAGTATGCTAATTGACATTAGCTTCATCACATCAAACTTTTTCAACATGGCTTGAATGTATCTTTCTTGATTAATAAAGATATCATCCTTACATTGTTTAATTTGAAGGCCAAGAAAGAATTTTAATTAACCCATCATGCTCATTCCAAACTCACCTTGCATTTCTTCAGCAAAGTTTTTACACAAAGCTTCATTGTAGCACCAAACACAATATCATTCACATAAATTTCAACTATAATTAAATCATTCAAGTATTTCTTAATAAATAGTGTTGTATCAATACTTCCTCTAATATACCTTTTTTAAACTAAGAACTTTGAGAGTCTTTCATACCAAGCTCTTGGAGCTTGTTTTAAACCATATAAGGCCTTATGCAATTTGAAAACATAATCAAGTTTTTCAAAATCTTCAAACCCTAAAGGTTGTTTGACATAATTTTCTTCTTAAATAAGACCATTTAAAAATACCCTTCTGACATCCATTTGAAACAATTTGGATGAAACATGCAAACACAAGCAATAATTTTATGGCTTATATCCTAGCAACAGAAGCAAAGGTTTCATCATAGTCAATACTTTCTTCCTAATTATATCCTTAAGCAACTAGCCTAGCTTTGTTTCTTATCATATTACCTTATTCATCTGCCTTGTTTTTGAGCACTTACTTTGTACCAATAATAAGGTGATTAAATGGCCTCGAAACCAATGTCCATACTCTGTTTCTTTCAAATTGTTCAAGTTCTTCTTGCAAATTTTCTAGCTCTTCAAAATTTTTAGGCTCGATTTATGAAATGAAAGCTGAATATTCACATGTTTCTTTAACTCCTCTTCTAGTTTTAACTCCTTCTGAAGGATCACTAATAATCTACTCTTATGGGTGATCTTTGACATATTTCCAACTTTTTGGAAAATCATTGTGTTGACTTTCAGCTCTTTGCAGATTTTTTAAGGTTGGAGTTTTTGCTTCTCTTCCAAGGGAGTATTTTTCGCTGTTTTTCTTGTTCTCTAGGCTCATTTCTTCCATTTGTCTCTCAAGGTCCTCTGCATCATTATCATTAACAAAAACTTTCTTTTACAAAGCATTAGTTTCATCAAAACTACATAAATGGACTCTTCAATTGTTAAAGTTCTTTTGTTAAAAATTCTATAAGCTTTTGGAGTTCAATGCATACCCTAGAAATATTGCCTCATCACTCTTAGTATCAAATTATCCAAGAAAATATTTTCCATTGTTCAAAACAAAGCATTTACAGTCAAAACTTCTAAAATGATAAATGTTTAGTTTTTTGCCTTTGTATAGTCATAAGGAGTTTTAGATATCATGGCCCTTATTGAAACTTTATTTAGAATGTAGGCTGCTGCATTGACAACTTCTGCCCAAAAATACTTTGGTAAATTATTTTCACAAAGCATTGTTCAAGTCATTTCTTGTAAAGTTTAATTTTTTCTCTCAACAACCCTATTTTGTTTAGGTGTTCTAGGTGCAGAAAAATTGTGATCCAACCTTTTTTCATTACAAAAGTTTTCAAAATCATCTCATTCAAACTCACCTCCATGATCACTTCTAATGCTAACAATGACAAGTCTTTTTTCATTCTGAACTTTCTTACAATGATTGGCAAATGCAGGTAATGCATCATTTTTGTGAGCAAGGAAGTAGACCCAAGTATATCTAGATTAGTCATCAACTATCACAAAATCATATGATTTACCTCCTAAGCTAGTTATGTTGATTAAACCACATAGATCAATATGCAACAATTCAAGAGGTCTAGAGGTTGAAATAATCTTTCTGGCTTTGAAAGATGTTCTAACTTGTTTTTCGAATTAGCAAGCATCACAAATCTGATCATTCCTAAATTTAAGTTTAGGTAATCCAATAATCAGATTTCTTCTCATTAGTTTTGAAATTGCATGCCTGATTACATGTCCAAGTCTCTTATGCAATAACCAGCTATCATTTCCATCATTTACCATAAGACATGTCTCATAATCTAGCTCAAGATCTTTAAAAAATATAACATACATTTTTTTGATTTTTTTCCTATGATTGAAATTTTGTTGATACTAATATCTATAACTTCACATTTATATGAATCAAAACCTACTTTAAAGCCTTTATCATACAATTGACTGATACTTAATAGATTATGCTTTAAGCTTTTAACAAACAACACATGATTAATTTAAGCATGAGAATTTTTACCAATAGCTCCTATTCCATAAATTTCACCTTTTGAATCATATCCAAATGATACAGTACCTCCCTTTTTCTTATTCAATTGAGCAAACAGCATTTCATTTCTAATCATATGCCTTAAGTAGCCACTATCCATGTACCATGGTTGCTTCAACTTCAATTGAGCTTTTGAACATGTGTCTTCTCGATTTAGCTCAACTTGCAAGATAAATTTTCAGTTTTTCTTAATAAGTACTCATACCTTGATGGGTCTTTGAAGGTTAATTGCTACATAGGAGCTTTTTGATACCTAAATCATTTTTGTTCTTTGAGTGCTCGTTCTTCTATAACAGTCATGAGAAAGATGACCTATTTTGCCACAAACATAACATCTAAATGAGAAACCATTAGAATTTTTCTTAAATTTTGTTTTTCTTCTTGATATTTCTTTTCTCAAACCCTTAAGAGCAATGTTTTCATTAATTACCTTTTGCAATGCTTTAGTTCTGTTTTCAAGTTTCAATTTCAGAGCTTCAAAATCTGTTTTAGAATGTTATGGTTCAGTTTGAAGAAAATTTCTTTGTTCAAAAATAAAGTTGAAATCATATCTTATCTTTTTTAAATCATTCTCAAGAGATATAGTCTTTCTTTTTCAAATCTTATATTTTGATGCAAGTTTTTCAAACTCATTATAGAGACATTCATATTCTTCTTGAAATTCATCAATTGAAATATCATAAGGAGCAGTAGATACCTCGGATTCATCATCTTTGGCCATCAGACATAGGTTTGCTCTTTCTTCCACTTTCTATTCTTCAACTTTTGAACTTGAAACATCATGTCAGACCAGGTTGTAGCCACCATAGCTTTCTTTGATTTTCTATTTTTCTTGAAAGTTTCCTCTTTCAGTAAAAGCCATTTTGATTTGAAATGTCCAAGTTTCTTGCACTCAAGATATAAAACATTTTCTTTCTTGTTAGAGTCATTTTTATTTCTGATTTTTCATAAAGAACTTTGATCACTTCTATAGCTTTTTTTAACCAGTCTTATATCTCTTTGTCTCATAAGTTTTCTGAATTTTCTTACTACTATGGCCAACTCTTTATTATCATCACATGATAAATTATATAATTCTTCTTCAAAAGTGCTCGCTTTTAAAGCAATGCTTTTCTTTCTTTTTTTTGCTTCTCTTTTGTCTTCTTCTTTTTATTCTTCTTTAAGCTCCAGCTCATGAGTGAGAAGAAAGCCATAGATTTCATCAAGAGTGATGGCATTTAACTTCTTAGCTTCTCCAATAGTGTCACTTTTGGCTTCCAATTTTTAGGTAGGTTCTAAAAAGTCTTTTGACAAGTTCATATTCAAGAATTGTCTTACCTAACTGACTGAGTTTATTGGTGATATTAGTAAACCTATCAGGCATACTGGTGACATCTTCACCAGGTTTCATCTTGAACATTTCATAATTGTGAGTTAGAAGAGCTTTTTTGGACTCATTGACTTGTGAAGTCCATTCATGGATAATTCTAAATTTGTCCCAAACTTGTTTGGCAGTGATACAACTTGACACTGTGTTAAACTTTGTGAGAGTCAAGGTACAAAGTAAAGTATTTGTTGCCTTAAAGTTTGTTTAAACCTTTTTGGTTTCAACTTTAATCCATTTAGCCCTTAGCTTAGGAATAATTTCATTAGTCACAACATTTATGGTCGAGGAGATAAAAGGCCCATCAGTGAAGGCATTCTACATTTCATAATCTATTGCTCTTATGTAAATAGGCATTCTAGTGCTCCAATAGAGATAGTTTGATCCACCAAATAGAGGTGGTCTATGAGTGGACTGTCCTTCAGCAACAACAGAGTTTTGAAGAGCCATTTAGATCTCCCTTCAGATGTTAAGCCTTAAGAATAAAGGTTAGACTCTGATACCACTTGTTTATCCCAAAGATTGTGTTAGAGGAGGGGTGAATAACACTTTTTGAATGTCACTAAACTTGACTTCTGATTGAGGGCTAGTTAAAGGTCAATGATGAGAAGTTAAATGCTAGATGAATGAATGATTTAAAGAAAAATAAAATGAAAAATAAAAGAAGGTAGACAATGCACAAAGATTTATAGTGGTTCGGTCTCTTTGACATACATCCATTACCTTGATCTTTCAATCAAGGATTTTTAAACCAAATCACTATAATCAATGGAATTCCTAAGCTTTTTTCAAGCTTTTACAATGGCTTTTCATAAGCTCAGTCACAATCTTTAACAATGGTTTTTCCTAAGATTAATCAAAACCAAAATCTAACTTTTTCTAGGTTGAGTTAGAATCTATAATACCAATCAAGCTAACCCAAGCTTGATTAATCCCTTTGGAGTGACTTGCACACTCTAAGTAATCAAGAAGAACAGATATTAAAAGGTGCCTATGATCGCTAACCTGATCTGAATCGTACAAGATGGAGTGTCAAATTCTATTACAAAGATTAGAGTGAAAAGCAAGAAGAATTGAGAGACTTTTTGCTATTTTTGAGCTTTTTTTTATCTTGGAAGCATCTCATCTTCTTTTTGGCCATTAGGGGTGTCTTTTATACTTGAAAAATCAACTTAGATGGATGTTGACAGCTTCAGACCATTGGAAATAGTTTAGAGTCAATTCTAGTCGTTAGTCTGTCTTTAATCATTGAAATTCAAATTTTCAAACAAAGTGCTCTTAGTTGACTAACCATACTTCTTAGTCAATTTAAGGCTTCTTTGTCTTGTAATTGAATTCTCTAGCAGTAAGCTTTTGGTTAACTAACCATGCTTCTTACTTGATTAAGTTCTCTCTCTCTTGTAATTTGTTTTACTCTCTTAGTCAATTAAGTAAGGCCTCAACTAACTAAAAGTTTACTATCTTTGAACCAACCAATTTCACTTTTGGATTTTAGCTGACTAACTCCCTTGATTATCTAACTAAGAGGCTTTTATTTTGTGGTTAATTTGTAACTCCTTATTTTAATGAGCTTTGATATTTGCTTTCTGGTGATTAATTTATTACTGACACACATTTTCAACCTACACACTTAAGTAGTATAGTTAGACATTATTGAGGGAGAATGTTTTATTATTATCAAAAATTTATGGAGCCAACACCATACTCAATGTAGAGGTCAAGAAAGCAAAGAAAGATGATTCAAAACTATCCTACGTCTGGCACTATAGGCTTGGACACATCAAGGACACTCGCTTAACCAAGTTACACAAACAAGGTTATATCGATCCATTTAATTATGAATCTTATGGAATGTGTGAGTGTTGTCTCCTTGGTAAGGTGACCAAGTCACCTTTCACTAATGGCACTTCATTATTGCAAATGATTATCAAACACGGAAGCAAATTGAAGATGGTTCATACAAAATAGAAAAAGACATGGAAAATTGGAATTCACATGATCTTCATTTAATTGAACTTAATGCCAAAGTCATGCATATCATCATTGGTGCTCTTAGAGAGAGGTAATGCAATCAAGTTCAAAATTATTGACATGCTAAGGAGATATGGGACAAGCTAGAAGAACTATATGGACAACCACTTGAATTGGATGATTTCTTGTATGAAAGCTCATCGATTAACGATGAAGAAAACATCAAATTTTGAGTTTCAAGACCAAACTAAGAGGTAGGATCTTTTCCCCATGAACAACATATCCTTATAGATAGTGAATTGGCAAATATGTTTGAAAACTTAACTCTTACATTTGAAGATCTTAACTTTAGTCAAAAAGTGGAAATCTCTAAGCTTAAGATTAAATATGAATCATTGGTAGAAGAAAACACTCAACTAAAAATTAATGTTGAAATACTTCAAAAAAATTGTGAATGATTAGAAAACGAAAATATAAAGTTAAAAATTATTGTGAAAGGAAAAGAAAGATAATAAAAGTAGGAAGTCTTATGAATCTATCAATTTTTAGTGCACTTATTGTTCAAACCATCTTCAATGATATTCATTTTATGCATACAATTGTTGAGAATAACCCTCAAGGATCCAAAGCAAATTCAGATATCAAATTTCAAGTGAAAGTGATCTTTGTTAGCATCACTAACAAGAAAGAGCAATTCAAAGATTGAACATAAAATGAAAAATGGGTGATATCTATTTCCTTATCTCTTTTTTTTAAAAAAAAATTTGACGAATGCCTAATTGAATGAAATTTGATTGATTGTGAATTACTTGTTTAATCATTTATTGTAGTTTACTTTGAATTTGCTTCAAAATATATGTTTGAATATTGATTGTGCAAAATTGTTGGTTGCAAGAAATGTGAGCATGAGGTACGCTTACATTTGAACACAAATGATTTGATGAGGATGATATGATGGTGATATGAGCTTCTATTGACATATAGCTTGAACAAATTTATCACATAATAAAAATGCTTAAACTTATTGATCCATTGGAATATTCATATGCTTGAACTCAAACATCTTTTTTTACAAGTTGAGGCATTCAAGTGCTTAGTCTAGGAACAATTCTTGAAACATGTCTTATAATTGTGTTAAATGATTATTTCAAAATTAACTTCTTGATTCTGCATATGAAATTGATTATTATAAACTCTTTCAACTTCATGAGAAACATTCTTAGTTCATCTATCATTTTAGTCAAGTCACATGCTTATAGGATATCTCATCTTACTTAACCTTAAGATTTCAAATCTATAACTTTGACTTGGGCTATGCTTTTGAAAGAAAATTTTAAATTGTCAAGTTAGATCATGATATATATTGTGTTGACATAGTTGAAGAATCTTTTGAATGTGCTTTTGAGTGTTAACTATGTCCTCAATGAGTTTAAACGATTAAATGATCTAAAGACTTGTGTGCATCCAACATTAGCTTATAAGCTACCATGAATGACTTGGTTTAAGATGAAAAATGGCCTATAACTTGATTTAGCAATGAATATCTAATGAGCCTTAATTGAATGCTTATTTCTTGAATCTTAACAATTGGTATTCATTGATGCTTGGATGCTTATGTTAGACATATTTATCAGTTGAGTGCTTTATTTTCAATATTTCAAACCATTGGTATCACTCATGAATCATGAATCATTAATAAATAACATACGTGAATTAAATTCAATGCTTGCATATTCTTGATAAATATATGTTTATATGTTTGCAAAATTGAAACTTTGCATGCATTTTGATGAATATAATTAAAATCATAATTAATGAAGATAATCATGCTATTACAAGCGATCATGCTTGTACTTGATCATAATATCATCATGTATGATTACAACAAGTGCATAATCGCTTGGCAATGCTTCTTTGAAAATGATATTGGCTTCATGAGAAAACTTCTCGTTGAATTAATATTCTTATACATATTTAGGAGAACACTTATTCAAATGCTTGTGTGAAAATATTTTGCAAAAGAGATTGCCATAAATAGTTTAATGATAACATTCTCATGATAACATGCTATTGTTTAGAAAATTCTCTTTTAAATTCTTATTCTTATATATTTTAGAGAATTTCTTTAAAATGTTTGATTGATAGTTCTTGGACAATGCATGATTGAAAAAGATGCTTAATGAAAAATGATATCTTGAACATGCATTGGAACTAATGTGCATACACTTCTTGAAATTATGTGTTTAAAGGATATACTAAATATTTATTTAAATGCTCATTTTTTTTCTAGTTCCATGAATGGTTGAGCATTTGATTAACATGTTGATTGTACATTGTAATATTTATCTATCATATGCTCATTATGTATCCCTATATTTGCCTCATAAGGGAAGGTAAGATTATACCCTAATGTGATTAACCATTTAATCATTTCTCTTTGTTGAAATTGATTTAATGAATATTTAATGGGGAGTTAACCATTGACATTGTTCCATAATTCTTGAGTACTAGAAATCTTCAACAATGATCTAAGTAAAATCTCAACAAGTGGTGTTCATCTTTATTGGTAATATCTCTCAAACAACATATTAAACTTGTGCTTAATAATGTCTCACATTTATGCTTGAATAATGATTGCCATGCTCTTTACTATACTTGATTGTGTATACATTTGTGAATATATATTTACATAATTGGTTGTGTATTAAATTTGTTTGCTTATTGATAACTTACATTTTTGATTACTTGTTTGAATGAATATGTGAACATACTAGTATATAAGTTGCACTCATGTTACTCATACACATCATGTTCATATTATGTGCATACTTATAAATGCTTTATACTTGATTATGCTTGTTTATACACACACAAACACACATAGACACACACACATGCATATCCAACTTAAACTTAAAGGATGAAATGTCCATACTTTACTTGTAAATGCATATCTATATAAGTGGCATTCTTGATGATGACATATATTGTGCTTTAGTTGAAATCGTTGAATATATTTCTTCATGCTTCGATTGAATATCTTGAGTCGAAATATATTTTACTTACTTATACATATTGCTCCTTGGATATGCTAAATGAATATATTTCCTTTTGCTTTGACTTGAATACATATTGATTAGAAATATATCTTGATCTATTGCTTTCTAACTATGATGAACGAATATATTTCTTCATTTCTAAATTGAATATCTTGCATAGAAATATATCTCATGACTTTGGATTGATGGTCAAAGATTATTATTGGCCATAATTTTTATCTATACTTGATTTTCACTAACCATTGTTTCTTGAGTTTAAGTGCTTAAACCTCACACTTCTATTCCTTTTTGATATAACAAAAAAGGGGAGAAGATTTATGAGCACATTGAAATGCTCTTGTATGACTTAAAGCTGAAATTTTTGATAACATTTTTGAACTTCATGCATAAGTTGAGGGGCAGAATTTATAAAGTTCTTATTCATCTTTTATCCCTTTCTCACTTTATCTTAAATGTTCTCAAATCAAAGGCATAAAGACTAATAGAGTTAGGGGGAGGTTTCAAGAAATTTCAAATGCAATATGTTCATGGTTTTATAAAAAAAAGGGTGATTGTTAGCCTTGAGTTACATCATGTTTTGATTTGACAAAAATTACATGATATCTTGAGTTTAATGTCAAGCATTTGAAATCATCTCAATCATATTTTTCATCCCCTAAAGTCACAAAATTGTTTGAAAAGCCATGCATTATTAGAAAATATCACAAAAGCTTTCAATCAATGAATATATTCAACTAAGTAAACAAAAAGTATACATCCCTTGAATTATTATTTGATTATAGGAACAAAGCAAGGAAAAAATAGCTAGAGAAAGCTGCCAACAAGTCAAGGAATATTCAAGACACAAGTCAAGAGTTGACCCTAGAAAGCTCAAGTTGATCTAAAGGTAGAATGGTTAAAAAACAAGTGAAGAATCATGTAATAAAGAAGACTTAGTTGGCCCTAAACCCTCAAGTAGAAAGCTCATTAAGTCAAAGAATTACACAAACATAGTCGACCTGGCAAGTCTGATGCGTGAAAAATAGGAAAAATGAAAGACATAGTCGACCCTGGCTTCACGAGAGTCAACTACCTTAGACTCTATTTGCAAAATACATGCTTTCGAGAATTGGATCGAGTAAAGGAGAGTTATACTCGACTATGAAACCCTAATTTGAGAAATTGAAAGAACATTGTCGACATTAAGAGCTTTGTAGTCAACCCTCAAGTTTCAACAATGGCCAGATTTAATTCAAACTTTTGTTTGACAACTCCAAACTTCACTTCAGCTATAAAAAGCTGCCCTTGAGCCATTTGGAATTAAGAGAAAATCATCACTCACTTGGAAAACCCTGGAGAGAAATCCTAAAGCTTATTTTCCCTTTCTAGCCTTCATCTCAATCTTTTATGAACCTTTGAACAATCATTCACTTGAAGATTCTTGAGAAATATTTCTTCTTTTTGTACTCAAGCGTAAACTTCTTAGCATCCAGCCTTTGTAAAGGCATTCTTGCTATACTTTAGTACTCATCTTGTAAGGGTTCTAGCTTAGCTAGTTAAAAAACCTTGACGTAAAGTTGAAAGAATTAAAGTAAAAAATAATAAAGGTGGAATAAGCATTTTTAGAATATTGACATAAACATGTGAGATTTAATGTAACCAGTCATTTATGTAGAATAAACATATTTTTTAAAAAATTAAACATTTAAATTTATATTCTCGAGTGTAAAGTGTTTACAGTTTATAAATTTTAATTTATAAATGAATAATAGTAAGGATAAAAATAATTACAGTGAAAAATAGTGGTTGAAAAACCTTGACGTTAATTTGTAACAATTAACGTAAAAACTTCTAAAGGTGGAACAAGCATTGTCAAAATATAAACGTAAACGTGTGAAATTTAACGTAACAAATCAATTAAGTCAAATAAACATAATTTTTTTAAAAATTAAACATTTAAATTTATATTTTCGAGTTTAAAGTATTTAAACGTTTACAAATTTTAATCTATAAATGAATGGTAGTAAGAATAAAAATAATTATAGTGCAAAAATAGTAATTAAAAAACCTTAACGTAAATATATAAAAATTAATGAAACAAATTATAAAGGTCGAATAAGCATTGTCGAAAGAATGACTTAAATGTGAGAAATTTAATGTAACACGTAACATCCCATCCCCCAAAATCTTAATTTAATGAAGATATTTTGCCAACGAAGATAAATTATGGTTATAGATGATGTGAGAAGACACGTGAAAATGGAGGAGTTGACACGAAAATAAAATAATATTTTAATAATTAGATAATAATATAATATTAATTTATCAATGACTATAGAATAAGATGGAGTAATATCAAAAGTTGAATTCAAAAAGTTAGGTTTGGTAAAAGTGCGGGCGAGTATGAAAATTTTAAGGAAATGGAGCATTGATAGGGCACACATGCCATTATAAAATAAAGTATGAAATGTGTGTATATATATATATATTATTGTGATATATTGATGTGAAATCCCACCTTGAATCAGATGATAAGTTAGGAAATCCTCAGGGGAACATATAGATTGCATGTTTTGAATATCAAACTAAGATTGAACCTTCAAAGAATTATTTACACTTTTTGTTGTCAGTCACTTTTAAAGAAGAAAATTTTCTAAGTCTGGAAAGGGGCAAAATATGTGATTTTTATAGAACAATCTTTTAGAAATAAAAAATGGTAATAATGATTCTTTTGGTTTTTAGATTATCACAAATGATTTTTTTCTTAATTTTTGGAGTGCGTTTGCTAAGGTAAATGGGAACCGCAAATTGAATTTCAGTCAAACTTTTTTGATTTTGTTGTTGAAAGCAAAATTTAGATTTTGATTCTTTTAGATTTTGATTTTTTTAATATTTTTATCGAATCCAAAATGGGGGTTATTTGCTTATTTACATTAAATATTTGAAGTAAATGGAAAGTAAAAAGTAAAGAGGACATTTACTTAAATGATATTTAACATAAATAAGCTGGGCAGGTTTTATAGGCAATCTGTTTCAGAAAACTACATTCTGTTTCAAATTTATCGATATATGTTCATGATGTATAAATACATTTAGCCTAGAAAGGGTTTCTGATGAACATATATTGATACATATTCATAATCTATCAATAAATTTTTCCCTGAACCAGATGTATCGATACATGGGCCAATGTATCGATACATTTTATCTATTTTAGAAAAAAAAGGGTAAAACATATTTTCACACCCTAGCTTATAAATGTATCACATTTTTTTAGGATAATAACCATCAGCTGTATTTGCAAGGTAAAACACCTATCCTTAAGATCTTTCAACACATTTTTAATCCAAAATTTCATTTTTATGATTCTAAAGCTTAGATTTGGGTTTTTATGGAAAAAATTGACATTTTTGGCTTTTAAATCTTTTGGCTTTGGATTTTCATAACTTAAATAGTTGTGTTATTGCCCAAACTTTCTGCTAGTGATTTAAGTTTAAAAGTTTTATGATATGCTTAAGCATCTAAGCTCACCTAAGGTAAAGATGGAAGATTTATGGGTTTCTAAACATGGGTTTTAGCTAGAAAATTAGTTTGGTCAAGGTCGAGTACTTTTGAAAGTACATAAAATGATTATTATGAAATTCTTATTCTAAGAAATGATTATGATGATTGTTGTATGATGGGAACATTTGGAAACTCCACGGATAATGCCAAAAAGGAGTTGTGATTAGAGTTAGGAATCGACTCTCCAACTAGGTGAGTGGATATACCACTTTCAAATTATTTTGATATGTAAAGCCACCATGATTTCGATGAAAATGATTATTTATGCATGTTGAAATTATATCTTTAAATTTGGTTATCAAAGGATTTGAGATTCTAGAATGAAAATGATTTTCTAAGAAAATAAATTGATAATGATTGTGAAGTGATTTACTCAATGAATTTTTTTAAAAATGTTTATGAATCTACTCTGAATGTAAATACTCTACTATATATTAGTTTTCAACAAGGGGGGATAAACACCTTATGTTTGAAGTCCATTTGATTACCCCGATCATCGGACTAGTGTGCGTACAAGATATTGTATGCTTATTTATAGATGCTATAATATGCATGTTGGCATAATGAATGCCATAAGATTATGTATATAATGTAAATCTCGTATACTATATGAGATGATCAAGTACGCATGATGTATACTATAGGCTGGTGTATATGATGTAAATTCTATATACCATATGAGGTGATTAAGTATGCATGATGAATGCCATGAGAATATGTATATGATGTATATTCCATATACTACCGAGATGATTAAGTATGCATGATTAATGCCATGAGAATATATATATGATGTATATTCCATGTACTACATGAAATGATTGAGCAAGCATAAATGCCATTAGATTATGTATATGATGTAAGTTTTATATACCTTATGAGATGAGTAAGCATGTATGTGAAAGACATTAAACATACCACATGCTACGAGTATGAGAACTCAAAGAGTGCGATTGATACCATTCTCATGGGGTGCAAGTGACAACTTCACTCCTATGGTGTATCCTAAAATGCCTAAGGGCAATAGGGATATACATTGCCAACCTAAGGTTGATAAGGGTCAAACCATCACAATGTATGAGTTTTAATGTTAATGAAATGATTATGGTTGTTATGTTTATGGTTTGTTGTATGATGAGTTCATTTGAGTAATGTTTATGGTTTATACCTTATGATGGCATGAGAATGTGCTTAGTAAGAAGAATTGAGCCATCAAGATAGCTCCTGAGATGTAAAAGGATTGAAGGAATAGTAAAAATGCTAAAATTGTTCAAGAACTTAGTCTTTGTGTTCAAAGTATTGATACATATGGAACACGTATCGATACATTCTAAATAGATTGTCATAGAAGGATTTCCATGTGAAATGTATTGATACATACCAATGTATCAATAGAAGCTTAAAAGTATCTATATATTCAATAATGTGCCGATAGATATGGTACAGAAAAGGATGTTTGAGTGAATTTGATGAGGATTTTAAAGGTAAATGATTTCTAAAGGTTTATATCAGTTTGTTTTCAAACAAAAGGCATTTAAATGAGTTTAAATGACATGTATAATGAATTTTATGATTCGGAAGTTAGGAATGGCATGAGTTATAAATGCATGGTTATGAAATACTCTTATCCCCTGGCTTGTCTCCTTCTTGTATCCACTCACGGACTCTTTGTGACTCACACATTATTTTTTCCATTTATTTTGTTACAGATTAGTGATAGCATTTGATAGCAGCCAATGTTGTAGATAACAGTGTCCAATCTTTGTTCTTTGGTAGGTGTCTAGCAGCCACTTAATGCCTAAAGGATGAGTCACGGTCCGCTGATTAGCTGGTCTTTACTTTATGTTATGTTTATAAACTATGAACATGTTTATGTTTATATTGCCAATGTTTGGGCACCTTATATAAATAATGTTATGTAAGAGATCATGATGATGGCTTGAGAGCCTATATGGACACCTGAGGGTGCTGATGATGTTTAATGTTTATATTATTGTGCATTATGATAGTGGCACTTGGTAATACACATATAGATGCATTAAGTTGAGCTTAGACAATTAAGTTGAGAAGTTCCTTTATTGTGTAATAAGTTTTAAGAATGTATGTATTATGATTATATATATATTAATGGATGTGATTTGATGCTTTTGCATGAGATGATGAATGTTTGATGATGTTACGATAGGAGGCTTGCTTAAGCCTAATGGGTTATGCTCGTTTTGGTCCATGCGCCGGTCACAATTCCTCTTAGAAATGGGATGTGACAATTGATGGCATGCGTTGCATGAGCATGTGTAAAAAGGATTAAGGCAAAAGAAAGGTTGAAGGACCTGATTGAAGAGAAGTACAATGTTGAGGGATGAGATTAAAATTAGTGAAAAGTTGGGAGAACTAAACTATAAATAAAGAAAAACTAAGGGACTAATGAGCAATTAAACCAACAAGTTTTTATTTATTTAATTAATTACATTTTCTACTCTAATGCCTTATTGTTTGACAATGTATATATAATTTACTATTGCAAAATTAAAATATTAAATGTGGAAAAATGGAATAAACAATGTAAATAGGGTAATACAATATTCAAATGGAAAAAAAAGGCACATGTGGGGCCCCATGTGAAGGTAAACCATGCACAAGTGTGCATGCTAATGTTTTTATGGCTAATGCAAAAGACCATTCAGTCGTGTGAAGAAAGGTGGAGATAAATTTAAATAATACATGGTCAAAGAATGAAAACGATGAAAATGAAAATTTTAAATAATACATGCTAATGTTTTTATGGCTAATGCAAAAGCCTATCTTCTCCAGATCTGAGCCTTTGAAAGACTTCTCTAGAGATTTCTTAAGTTCCAACTACTCCATGAAAACGAAAAAACCTTGAAGGAGAGTAGATGAATATAAATAAGTTGTTGCCTTGCACTAATTTCCCTTAAAACCCAAATGTCTTTTGAATTAAATCTTTGAAAATCTTGGATTCACACACTGCACTAAGTGAGCAAAATGGAACGTGTAATGAGTGATCAACCATACTCCATTTTAAACCCAATCCTCTATAGCCTTTGTTGGGTGTTGAATTTTCACTAAATCTCCACATACAAGTTGAAAGCTTGTAGCAAACAAGAAAGAAGTCATTAAGGACGTTAAAGGGGTTAAAAGATTTTTTTTTTTGTTTCCTTGAAAACCGAAGAGTTAAAGTCCTTGAGTGAGTTGTGAGGCTTCAAAAAAACCAAATTATTCACTTAAGTTTGAAGAAATAAAAGGAGAAACCTGGTTGAAGGAAGTTGAAAATTAAAGCTTCAATGAAGGGAAGAAAACCAGTGTGATTCATCCAAGTCAAACTCAGGAGGCTTTAAGGGAGATCTTAAGCTATTGATTTTTATGGTTCAACTAAATGAGGTGAGAAAGGTTGGTTTTAACCTTAATTGTTTTAGCACAATAGCTAAAAATTCTTTTATTTGTTTAGCATAATAAGTGAGGACCCTCGGTTTAAAGGGTGAACAGAGCTAACAAGGGGAGGTTGATAAATCAAGTAAGGAAAGACCTTTAATTATTATGTTGAAGTTAAGTTTGGAGTATGTTGAATAAGTTCTGAAAAATTATGAAATATCTTTTAATGTTGATGATAGGAAAAAAAATTTATGTGATTAAACGATTGCCAGAAGTTGAATTAGTGTTCGAATATAAAGGAGAATTGGAACTACTTTGTTTGCAAAGATTCGAGTAGTATTGAATTGAGCATGTTGAGTTTCGGCAGAAATAGAACAAGCTTAAGTTAAAGGAAGTTGATTAGTAATATTGGTGAGAAATCCCACCAATTGAGGTTAGTTGGGGATTTTTTTTAAAAGTATTATTGAATGGTGAATATGATATATTAAATATCCTAGACATGTCCACTCTTTAGATATTATTCAATTACATTGAGTTTCAATGTTTATATATGGATAGCAATTAGGTTACATAAGCTGTTAGTGACTAGGAATGATTATTAAGCTCATTTCATAGGTGTTGTTTTTGTGGGCATATCAAAAATATTAAGTTGTTTACAAAATAGGAAACAAACCCTTGAAATATGATGAGATTTACTTTGTTTTAAAACATTCAAAATTATATGTATTATACTCCCATATAAAGGCCTTAGAGTGGTCGTTAATGAGTTTTCTAATTTACCTTGGTGGGAATTTTCATGATATTTGAGTGAAATATTTTAACTATCCCATGTTCATTGATTTTCATACATGAACTTGCTATTTTATTGCTCATTGATTTTATGATGAACTTGGTTATATATTGCTGACGACTTCCATTATTTAAACATACAAACATGCCTGTTGAGCTTATGATTGAAATTTATTCTACTTATTTGAAATTCCATTGGTTTATTTTCTTGGGTCAACTTTACGAGTATAGGTCCTGTTACCCCACCAGATTTGTGCAGCTTTTGTGCACAAAGTAGTGATTATTGATGATTGATAATTGATAATAAAGAGGACCTGAAGCCTCGACTTATATTTGGAGGCGTGAGGAGTTCCCACGAGTAGGTAAAGGGGGATCCGAAGCCTCGACTCATATTTGGTGGCATGGGGAGTTTCCACTAGTAGGTAAAAGGGAACTTGAAGCCCTAAGTTATATTTGGTGGTGTGAAGAGTTCCCACGAGTAGGTGTTGATGTTATTGATATGTGAGAGAGAGCCTACGAACTATATTTGACCTACTCAATGATCCCTTAATTGATATGTTTTTGCTAATTGAGCATGACACTACTATTGTACTTGCTTTGAGGAAACCATGGTCGTGATTTATTTATTTATTGGCAATTTACTATACTTAAAATTGCCATGATTAATTGTTTTATAATGAGCATGAAGTTTACACAATACATTGGTGATCTAATTTTGAGATTTAAACTCAAGCATCTTATATTGATTTGGACATAATTCATTAACTTTATACATCATTTATCTTATCATATATATAATATCTCATCATAAATACTGTAACATCCCATTCCGAAGATGTTAATTAATGGAGATATTTTCCCAATTAAGATGAATTATGGGTATTGAATAAGGTGTGGGAAAGCATGGGGAAGGGAATGAGAAAGTTTAAAAAAATGATGATGTTTAATAGTAAAATAATATAAAAAAATAAAATAACATTAAAATAATATTAAAATAAGGAAAAGATCTAATTAATAATTAAATATGAGTAGGAGACTTTATGATATTTAGTTTGGTTAAGTGGGGGAGATTTGTGTATAAATAGCAATTATAAGGGATATAATATTTTAATATAAGAGGAGGTTGGTGAAATGTACATGTATTGAGGGACGAAAAAGGGAGACCTTAGCATGTGTAGGAGAGAGAGAATGTTACACATGCATGTAAAGAAATAAAATTATATAGTGCATGTGACCGCTTAAATACGTGCTTAGATTAATGTATACGTGCAAGAAATATATAAGTGAATACATAGGAATAAATGTATATATATATATATATATATATAGAGTTAATTAACTAAAGCATGCACAAGTATACATGCTAAGGGCCATTTGACCATGCAAACACAAGGAGTAAACGTGAGCAATGCATGGTTAAAAGAATACACATATAGTTGCCACATGTAATAGAGAAGGTTGCACAAAAAAAATAATTAATAAAATTAAATTTTTGATGATCACTTTGGGGGATCCGTTGGGTTTAAGAGAGAAGACAAGAAACAATATAGGGAGGGGGCTTTAAAATGTTGTATCCTCTGCCCCTTGTAGCCCATCCAAGCTGCCATTCTTTTCCCTTTGAAACCCGACTATCATCAAGGTAATCCTCATGAGTTTTGAGCTTCCATGGTAGGAAGTGAGTTAACAAACATGATCAAGAGTAATCTGTTTCATTTATCACCCAAACCCGAGCTCCCTAGTTAATCCCAAAAATATTTTAGGCTCTCAATATGACTTTGTCGATAGAAAATGAGTTGAGAAAAGAAGAAAATCAAGAAAGAAGGACAAAGGGTTAAACTTCTCCCCCGTTTATGAAGTTCAAGCTGCTGTAGAAATTAACTCAAAAAGAAAAAATAGCGTGGCAACTCATGGGTGCCTTGGATTGGAGGGCTTGCTAGAGATTGTGTTATGGTGGATTCAACCATAAAAGGTAAGAAACTTGAGTTTTAATAATTAAGTAATTATCCTAGTTTTGGTGCGGGTTGAAAGGAGGTGCTTAGATGAGTTTGAGATTTCTAAATTTTATTGTAAATATTGTTGCAAGAAGGTTGGAAAAGAAAAAAAGAGCTTGCTAGAAAACAAAATTTAAGGTCTGAATTGGAGGTTCGGTATGTTGGAGTTATTTTCTTCTTAAAGGTAAAAAAAAAATAGATATGGTCAAGTGATGTGGTTTTAATGCTGAAATGCTAGTTAGAAGTTAGTAGCAAATGGTTGAAATTAAGCTTAAACGTTGCTGGAAAACTATTAGAAGCTTGGAAACAAAGGCTGAACTATCAAAGATTCAAGTAGGAGGCTTTGAAAACTTGCTAGAAATTTCTTAGTGAAAATTGCAAAAAAGTTAAAGGAGTGGTTAGTGTTATTGGTGAGAATTCCCACCAACCAGGTGAGTGGGAAATTCCTTTTTAAAGTGGTTATTGAATGGTAAATATCATATATTAAATATGCTAGATATGCCCACTGTTTAGATATTATTCAATTACATTGAATTTCGATGTTTATATTTGGATTGCAATTGGGTTGCATGAGCTATTAGTGATTAGGAGTGATTATTAAAATCGTTTTATACGTGTTGTTTTTGTGAGCATATCAAAACTATTAAGCTACTTACAAAATGGGAAACAAGCCTTTGAAACATGATGAGATTTTATACTTTATTTTGAAGCATTCAAAATTGTATGCATTACACTCCAGTATAAAGTCCTAGAGTGGTCGTTAATGAGTTTTCTAATCTACCTTGGTGGCAATTTTCATGATGCTTAAGTAAGATATTTTAACTATGCCATGCTCTTTGATTTTTGAACACAAAATTACTATTTTAATGTTCACTGATTTTATGATGAACTTGTTTATATATTGCTCACGACATTCATGATTTAGACATGTACACATGCCTTCTAAGCTTATATTGAATTAATTATATAAAATTGAAATTCCATTTGCTTATTTTCTTGGGTAAACCTTATTGGAATAGATCTTGTTACCACACCAGATTTGTGTAGTCTTTGGGCACCAAGTAGCGATTATTGATGATTGATAGTTGATAATAAAAGGGGACTTGAAGCCTTGACTAATGTTTGCTAGCGTGGGGAGTTCCCACGAATAGGTAAAGGGGGACCTGAAGTCTCGACTCATATTTGGTGGCGTGGGGAGTTCTCGAAAGTAGTTAAAGGGAGACTTGAAGCCTAACTTATATTTGGTGATGTGGGGAGTTCCCATGAGTAAGTGTTGATGTTATTGATATCAAAGAGATAGCCTAGGGTTATAGTAGACCTACCTGATGATACCTGAATTGATACGTGTTTATTAATTGAGCATGGTATTAGTGTTATATTTGTTTGAGAAAACCATGGCTTTGATTTATCAGTTTACATGACATTCAGGAACGTATATTGTTTAAGATTGCCATGGTTAATTGATATTATCAAGCATGAGATTTTTACATTACAAAAGTGATTAAAAATTATGAGATTTAAATTTAAGCATCTTATATTGATTTGCACATGATTTATTAACTCTATGCACAATTTTTCTCATCATACATATATATTATCATTAGGCCTTTATCAAAAGCTCGACCTTAATGCTTGTTTCTCTTCCTGTCCACTCATTGAGTATGAAAGGCTCACCCCAACCGATTGACAATGGCAAATAAGTGAATTAATTGGTAGTAGTCATGGTGAGGGGACATCCGCTTGCTACATAGGTAATTGGTGTCTCATTGCACTTCCCTTATGTCACTTCACTGTATAGATATCAAGTTGTCTAGTATTTTTAAATAAAGCGATGTATCATAAAACTAATTTGGGTCGAAGCCCTTGGATACTATTGATTAAATTTAAACGATGTAATGTTTGAAGGTTTACATTTTAAGACATGTTGTACATATATTTTAAATCTCTTGTTAAGAATTATTATGAGTGTTTAAGAATAAAATTTGAAATTTTGGTTGTATAGCATTATAGTATATGATCAAGGAAAGAATTTAGCTAGTAAGAGTAATATGTTTAGAAGGCTTGCAGGGTTGTGTGGGCTTGCCTACATGACTAGTGCGCTAGTAACGATTGTAGGAGTGAGACATTACACATACATAGATACATATATTATTATTATTATTATTATTATTATTGTTATTATTATGTTTTTATTAAAAGCTCTGCCTTAATGTTTATTTCTTTTCCTGTCCACTCACTAAGTGTGAAAGGCTCACCTTAACTAGTTAATATGGCAGATAAGAAAACTTTTGGGAGCAGTCGTGGTGAGAGGACTTCAACTCGTTGTGTAGGTAATTGGTGTCTCATAGCCTTACCCTTATGTCACTCGGTTGTCTAGATGCCAAGTTGTTTACTATTTTTAAATAAAGTGATGTATTCATAAAATTATTTTGGATCAAGGCCCTTGGATATTGTTTGATTAACTTTAAATGGTGTAATGTTTGACGGTTTACATTTTAATACGTATTGTATGTGTATTTTAAATCTCTTGTTAAGAAGTTTTATGAGTGATTAAGAATTAAATTCGTAATTCTGGATATATCAAATTGTAAGTATATGATTAAGGAAAGAATTTATTTGGTGAGATTAATATTTTACAAGGTTGGCCGAGTTGTGTAGGCTTGCTTGCATGACTTGTACGTCAATAACTATCGTCGGAGTGGATCGTTATATAACAAGTCATAATAATAATTTTAATTGAATTAAATTAGTTAAATATATTGTTAATATTAAAAATAATAATATTATTATGTTTTAAGGTAAAAATAAAATAAAAATAAAAATTAAATAACTTTAAAAAATATATAAGTTTAAAAATTACCTATGTTGTTAATATAAAGTGGATAAGTTTATAAATTAGTTATGTTGTTTACATGTTAGCTTGCTAAACAGGTTTTTATTAAGTTTTTCAAAATTATATTAATTGGCCTTACAAATTGTAGAATTCACATGTTTATATATAATAATGTATATTTTTTATAAAAAAATTATAAAATAATTAATTAATTTAAAATAACATTAAATTTCATATATTAATAAATTAAAATTATTTAGCTAAATATTAAATACTTCAATATCAACATGCAATAAAATTAGAATATAAAATGTTTAAAATAAATAAAAATAATGAATATAAATAGAGTAAAATAAAATATAATTGATTAGTATTATATAATATTTAAAATTAGACTTTAAAAAATACAATATTGGATAATATACAATTTAATATCATATGTTAATTTTATACTATTTATTAATTTGGTATAATTATTAGTACGATATGTTTTAATATTGTTTACCTTATGTAATAATTGTTAAATAATTAATAATTTTATTATAAATTATTAAATTATTTTTTTGAGAGGCATGCTTTTATTAATAGCAAAGACAATGAGCCAAAATTGTGGCTTACATGAGTAGAAAAAAAAATTTTAATAAAAAAAAACCCGTACGCATTTCATAGGAACTAGATTTAGGGAGGTCTAGTTTCCCTACACCCAAGTGGAGCAGCAACTCTACGTTATAAGCAATCTCAAATTTCTAAATAATCTCAACATCAGAAATTTATTCATCTTAAGCGACCTTTGTGCTTTGCGGAAATGAATCAACAAGCTTTACTAGAGATCAAGGCCAAGATAACGAATATTTGTAATGTAAATTTATTCAGCTTCTACCCCCTCTTTGTGCCTCCTTCCATGTCTCGTATGCAAATTCTAATTTTGTCAAGTGTCTACTTAATATTTGTAACACAAAATATGTTATCCTCTTATCCAAATAACGAATAAACTTAAACATTGTTAGTTTTTTTTTAAAGTAAAATATATTGATATCTCAAGTTTTTACTATATTTACATGTGGATCTAATAATTTTTTTAAAATAGACAATTCATTCCAAAAATATATTTATGTTGGAAATATAAGTCTTACCATTAGTCAGTTGTTAATATTTTTGTTGGTTTGATAATGTGGTAATATTTTTAAAATAATTTTACCATTCATTAATTTTAAAAATTACTATTATATAAACTATATTTTTCAATTTTTAATTTTTTTCTCTCTTTAAACAAAACCTCTCAATCTGGCCACCTCGAGACCAGCCACTGGCCAGCAGCCTTCCCCTATTGGAGAACATCCACAGAGTGTGAAGGAAGTTGGAGATATGGGGTGCACGGTCAGATCTTACACTCTCCTAAGGAGATCCAACCGAATTTGGTATTTCAAGGCTAGTTCTTGCCTTGAAGTGCTATAAGGGAGTAACACCGATCGGTTTAAGAGAAAGGAAAAGAATGATAAAAAGAAAAAGAGTATTTTAGATATTTCACATTTAGACGTTAAGCCTGTTTAAACGTTTAGGGTAAATTGTCTGTTTTGAAAATTAATGAACTTGTATATAATTATAATTAAAAATTGAAGATGTCAGTATATTTTATGCAAAAAAAAAAAATAATTAAGTGAGCTTTGGAATGATTTTGATGTTTTAAGGTTTGAATCATGACCTATGAAAAGTTGTGTCTAGGCCATGTGTTTTGCAAACAGGTGGTGATTTGCAGCTCCTTTTTTGTAATCTTTGTTTATTTGATGGGAGCCTTTCATGGTCTTGGATGGAACTACGGTTCCCATGTTCTATAGCATGGAAATGAGATAGCGAGCAAGAAGTGTTTAACGGAAAGCTGTTTTATGTGTGATCTTTAAGTTTAGGAAATATGATAAGAGATTTGCCCATTAGTCTTGTGTGATGTTGTCATTTGGTATATATCCACAATGAATTACTTCAATGGTGTGGAATTACAACAGGCATGAGCAGATTTATGGGGACCGTGTGAATGCTTCACAAGTAGCTGTTTGCTACGTGCCAAGGTGTGATTTAAGGAGCCATGATTGGACAATGAACAATAAAGGTTGTCTTGGATGGCTGTGATTTTATAGCAGACGACCGGCTTTTGATTTTTGGGTTGCACAAAGATAGGTGGTTGTGCAACAATGGTTCTTTTGTGCTGGCGGTGTTGTTGATGTGCTGGAAATGACATCAAACGTTTTGTCTTGATTTCTAGTGTTGTGTAATTAAAGTCTGATTTTTTCTAAGTTGAGTCAGGAGCAATTAGGATGGCTTTTGATACAAAGATATGACCTTTTTTTCGTCTATGGGTTGCTTTGCTCCTGTTGAGCTTTTCTTTAGGACTTTTTCTGTGTTCATGTCATTGTTTGTTTGTAATGGCAGGTGTTTATTACAATTTTACAGGCTTTTTCTGTCCAATCCAAATTTGCTTATGCCATAAGAGTCTTTTGCGACCGAAGCAAGAGATTTTAAATGACATTACATTGTAAGGTTAATAAATTAACATTTAAAAAATTAAATTAAAAAGGTTTCATCTTGACCGTTGCAAAGCCGCAGAGAAATAAAACCCCACCATTATAGTTATTAAATCTAAATGCGTATCGCGTATCGAAATTTTATTTTTTAGTGTCGAATATCGTATTATATCGTAAGATATGATAAAAAATTTTAAAATTAATTATAAATAATATTTATAATGTAAAATAAGGAAAAAAATTAAAAAATATATAATGTTTAACAAAATGGAAGATTAGAGGATGCAAATTAGAAAGATGACTTTTTTTTAATTTAAACTTTAACATGTTCCTTAATAATATAGATTTTTAAATAATATATATTTTTATATTGATTTATTTATTAAAAAATAAAACACATTTATCATTTTTTTAATTTTATTTAGTTTAAAATCTAAAAATTAAAACTCATAAAAATTAATTTTTCATGTTTCAATTTAAAAAATAACAAATAAATATTTTAATAATTAATTAAAATTAAAATTATAAAAAATATATAAATTGTATAATATGATACATTTCGATATCATAAAATATATATAATATATTATATAATATATTATTTATATGTAATTAAATATAATATAATTATAAATATATATTAATTTTTATTAATATGGTGACGTATCATATAATACATATCACGTATCGTAACTAGTCAGAACTATATCCCTTACTCGATGGCAAAAATGAAGTACAACCCGCGAGTCTCTTCCACTTGCCGCAAGAAAGGCAGGGCCCATTTAACGACACCCGCATCTGTCCGCCACACCTTTATAAGTGCACCACTCTCGTCCAATCTGAGGTCCAAGCACCGGTCCGCAAGGACGATGAGGTCCAAGTCCTTCGTGGGACCTAGGAAGGACCGAAGGCAAAGTGATTCAAGTTAATCGGCGCAAGTGGGTGGTCCACACAGAGCGCATTACATGCGAGTTTAACGGTTCGACCGTGACTGTCGGAATCAACCCGTCCAAGGGTGTCATTGCCAAGCTGAGGCTCGACGACAAAGATAGGAAGTCGTTGCTAGATCGTAGGCTAAAGGACGTGCTA
>NW_018397269.1:4420790-4421054 GCF_002168275.2 Theobroma umbraticum
TAATATAAATAATTACATACTTAAAATAAATAAGAGAGCATTTATTTTAGTATTTGTTCGAGTAAAATTTGCTGCTTTGAAGAAACAAAGTAATAATTTTTAATTAAAGTAATGTCCTTTTTATCAGCCTGGAGGTTTCAAACTTATTATTAAGAGGGAATTGTAAGAAAAGGTCCTCCGTGTAAGGTGATTTCAAAAATAACGTACAACATAAACTTATTTGTTTTTAGCCAATAAGAAGCATGAGTAGACCAAAATACCCTT
>NW_018397269.1:4421455-4421816 GCF_002168275.2 Theobroma umbraticum
GTGGGGTTCCAATTGTGCGACTTGTGATAAGACATGGTGGTCAGTGGGTGGATGCCATTTACAAGGGTGTGACTCACGAATGTGGGGGGTTAGGAGTGATTTGTCGTTTGAAGGCTTGAAGAAGCTGGTTGAAGAAGTAGTTGGGGTAAATCAGAAATGGACGAGATTGAGTTACATGCATTGATCAATAAACCCGGAGAGCTATCACGCCTAATTATCAAGGACAATGAGGATGTTGCATTAATTTTGCTAGAACAGAGGAATGTTTTGGTTTTGTACGTCAGCATTAAAGGACACCAAAGAAATATTATGTCACATAAAGAAGCTGAACAACATGGTAATCAGCTCAATCAAAATGAGA
>NW_018397269.1:4421916-4422070 GCF_002168275.2 Theobroma umbraticum
AATGCCATTACACCCTCTACAGTTTCACCCGATCGTTGCATTGGTTGGATAGAAACAAGTAATTGGTTTGATACACTTCCTGATCGAAATTGTGCAGCCAATTGTTCTGTGAATGTCGACTCTCTACCGAGCTACACAAACTCTTCTACATACG
>NW_018397269.1:4422080-4422189 GCF_002168275.2 Theobroma umbraticum
TTGTTGTGGGTTATGGACCGAATGTTGTAGTATGTGCGAAGCATTGTAAATCTCGTTTTGATTGAGCTGATTACCATGTTGTTCAGCTTCTTTATGTGACATAACATTT
>NW_018397269.1:4422357-4423034 GCF_002168275.2 Theobroma umbraticum
CCAACAACTTCTTCAACCAGCTTCTTCAAGCCCTCAAACGACAAATCACTCCTAGCCCCCCGCATTCGTGAATAACCACCCTTGTAAATGCCATCCACCCACTGGCCACCATGTCTTATCACAAGTCGCACAATTGAAACCCCACTGCAATTTTGAAAACATCAAATTTGTCAATCATTTTACACATTACATGTCATGTTGTTACACGCCATGCTCAAAAATGATACACGCCATGCTCAAAAATATTACACGCCATCTACTTTAAGGATGCATGGCGTGTAACAACTCTGACAGTGTTTGAAATCTATGTTCTAATTTACACAAGTTTCAAAAGTTTATCTGTTGTAGCAATAAACCAATAACATACCTTGATGTCATCTCTGTTACAGGGTCTGTTTATTGACGACAATATGGCCAAATGTCGAGAGATAGACCACAGCATGATGACGATTGTGCTCAACAGAGAGTTGACAGAGCTCATACAGTTCAGAGAGTTGACCGACCTAATGACAATAATGCTTAACAGAGAGTTAACGGAGTTGATATAGTTTAGAGAGCTGAGAGAGAAAGATGAGCGACCTCCAACAGTTGAGCATTTATTTCTATTTTCTCTCTGACGAGAAGGGGATATCGGGAGCTTTTTCCCACGATGCTTTTAAGGGTATTTTGGTCTACTC
>NW_018397269.1:4423044-4423179 GCF_002168275.2 Theobroma umbraticum
TTGGCTAAAAACAAATAAGTTTATATGGTACGTTATTTTTGAAATCACCTTATACGGAGGACCTTTTCTCACAATTCCCTCTTAATAATAAGTTTGAAACCTCCACGCTGATAAAAAAGGACATTACTTTAATTA
>NW_018397269.1:4423279-4423741 GCF_002168275.2 Theobroma umbraticum
TGAAACTGTAGAGGGTGTAATGGCATTTTTAAATGAGAATATCACACTTGAGGACAACATTGCAACGTTGGAGGGTGACACTACGACGCTCAGGGATAATACTACATCTAATGAGGGAAATCGGGATTTGTTCCCTGCTGGTGAAGATAAATTTGATGACAATTTAGATGATGGGCCTGATGACAATCCAGACAATGACTGGCTTTATGATAGTGACATTCCAATTTGAAATAATGTCAAAGGCGAAATAGAACCTGTTGGAGGTGTTGATGTAGGAGATGTATGGCGTGATGACCTTATATACAATAATAACCCCATAGTTGGTGAGAATGGGATTCGTTTCCCTGATACATTGCTAGATGACAGTTATCATGATATGGAAAATAGAGGGATATGTCGTACGTGGGTAATTCCAAGTATAGAGAGGTTCTCCTTCCAAACAGTTACCACTAAGGAGTCGAG
>NW_018397269.1:4423751-4424700 GCF_002168275.2 Theobroma umbraticum
GATCACTTATACAAAGGAAGAATGTTTTCCTCGAAGGCCGAGTTGAAACGAGCTTTGAACATATTCGCTTTAAAAGAGCATTTTGGGATAAGAGTAAAAAGGTCATGTAAAGGTCGTTATGAGATTGGTTGCAAGGACAAGGCATGCAGGTTCGGTGTGCGTTCAAAGAAGTTACTTGAAGGAGAATATTGGCAAGTTCGGACATTCCACAAAATACACATGTGTACTGTCGATGGTTTGCAAAGGCGATTCCCCACGGCGAGTGCGAAGATAATTGGTGAACTTATGTCACACAAGCTTCAGGCTAGTGGAGTAGCATTGAGACCTAAGGACATAATTGGTGAGATGAGGGTGTAGTGGGGATTGGAATGCTTGTATGGTAAGGCATGACAAGTGAAGGAGTATGTGGAAATGCTTGTTTTCGGTCCCCCGGAGGAGTCATTTCAACTATTACCCTTACACTTTTATATGTTGGAAAAAGAAAATCTTAGCACAGTTACTGCAGTGGCTATTGATGAGGTTAAGAGATTCAAATATTGTTTCTGGTCATATGGGGCTTGTATTCGGGTGTTTAGGGATGTAATGTGTCCTACGGTTGCAATTGATGCGATACATTTGAAAGGTAGGTTCAAGGGTGTTCTATTTGTCGTTGTATGCAAAGACGCGAACGAGTGCGTATATCCAGTTACATTTGGCATCGACCATGTTGAGGACGAAGACTCGTGGACGTGATTTCTTAGAAAGCTGCGTGATACAATTGGTTGCCATGAGAACACTATGTTCATTTCTGATCAGCATCTCGACATTAAAAAAAAAATCCAAAATACATCCTAGAAGTGCAACACGGTTTATACGGTTACCACTTAAAGAAAAACTTCAAGAACAAGTTCAAGCGCGACGACCTTTCTATGATTTTCACCATTGCTCGAGATTGCTATAAGGTATCCGA
>NW_018397269.1:4424710-4424880 GCF_002168275.2 Theobroma umbraticum
CATATGAACCATCTCTAGCAGATTCACACGGGAGCCCACGCTGACCTTATGAGAATAAGCCCTAAATGATGGGCACGTGCACATTCACCAGCTAGGCAATACCAACTCATGACATCCAACATTGGGGAATGCGTTAACTCATGCTTGAAGCATGCAAGACAAATGCCAAT
>NW_018397269.1:4424890-4425777 GCF_002168275.2 Theobroma umbraticum
ATCGAGTTCATTAGAGACATGTTCCAGCGTTGGTTCCAAAATCGATACGATGAGGCCGTCAAGGTGACCACACCCCTCAGCCCTTGGGTTGTCAAGCAATTGAGCAAATGGTTCAATGATGCACATCACTTTGTAGTTAAACCTATCAACCGAGTGGAGTTCGAACTTAAAGACGGGAAGAAGGACAGACTTGTAAACCTGTCGAAGAAGACGTGTTCATGTTGTGAGTTCCAAACAGATTTACTCCCATGCAACCATGCCATTGCAGCAATAAGGTGAGAATATCTTTTTGCTCTTTTTTTCTTATTTGAACCCTAATTGACATAGCATTTACAGTGTGCTTGAAAATTGAGTTCATTGTATTTTTTAGTAAATGCAAACATGAAGCCGTTGAATTCTACGCTGACAACTACAAGACAACCGTTTTGGTTGAGGATTATGCAGGGTCCATTCGGCTGGTAGGCCATCCTAGTGAGTGGGACATCTCCCTTCATGTGAAACAAATTGTGGTGTTGCCACTAGCTTGGCAATGCCAAACGAGAAAACCTAGGAGGAAAAGGATTCCATTGGTTGGTGAAAGCAGTCGACCACGAAGATGTTCACAATGTAATAGGTACAGGCATAATAGATAGAATTGCTCATCCCCATTTACAGTTCCATCGTTAACACCAGCACCAGCTCTAACTCAATCGGCACCTCCACATATGCGACGATCGAAAGCATGTTCAACTTGCAGGCAAACCGGTCACACATGCAACAACTGTCTAATGCGAAAAACAATGTCTGAAAATGTTGGGTGTCTTGTGGGAGAAGACAGCTTGCCGACGTAACTAAATCTGTGAGCCATGTGCAATACCTTTATCAGAATTTCATCTTGCAGTTTCTTA
>NW_018397269.1:4425787-4425924 GCF_002168275.2 Theobroma umbraticum
GAATTGTGTTTGTTACTTGATTAATTTTTTCATTTAGGAAAAAATTAAGTTGGATTTATCCTTTTGTAAAAATTAAATTTGTAACATTTTCATGTATAAAGTCAATTTTATATTAATAACTTGTATTACGTTAAAAT
>NW_018397269.1:4425934-4426695 GCF_002168275.2 Theobroma umbraticum
CAAATGACTATGTATGCATTTGTAAATGGTCAAGAGACATTGGAAGTCCCTATATTGGTCAAAATATTTTGGGGTCACACATTGAGTGCTACCAAATACATGGCGTGACACGGTGAGTACTACCAAATTTATCAGGTTACGCTGACTGAAATGAGAGCTATCGGGTCACACGCTAAGTTGTTATGTTAATCAAGGTTGACATGCCATGCTCGAATGCGGTGACACGCCATGTCCTAGTGGGGTGACACGCCATGCCCCAGTTGGGTGACAAGCCATGCCCCAGTGGGGTGACACGTCATCCCCCAATGGGGTGACAAGCCATGCCTGAATGCGATGACACGACATGCCCCAATGGGGTGACAAGCCATGCCCTAGTGGGGTGACACACCATGCCCTAGTGCGGTGACCCGACATGCCCTAGTGGGGTGACAAGCGACGCCCTAGTGGAGTGACACGGCATGCCCCAGTGGGGTGACATGCCACGTCCCAGTCGGGTGACAAGCTATGCCCTAGTGGGGTGACACGACATACCCCATTAGGGTGACACGACATGCCCTAGTGGGGTGACACGCCATGCCCGATTGCGGTGACACGCCATGTCCGAATGCAGTGACACGACATGCCCCAGTGGGGTGACACGCCACGTGGTTGTAGTGTTATTTATGAAAAAACCTTTATGAGGATGGTTATTTGTCATAATTTCTTTATGCTTTTAATTTAATTTATCAGCTAATGATAATTGCACTTATAGAGAAAAAAAA
>NW_018397269.1:4426705-4426925 GCF_002168275.2 Theobroma umbraticum
AATTGTAAGAAATATTATTAAAAGATTAATAAAATTAATTGTATCATATATACAAAAAAGAATAAGAACTAAAGACTACTTGGGATATGTTGGTGGAAGGGTTTAGGGTTCGCTGTCTAAACTGTTGGAAAAAATTTCCACATCGTATTGATGATGCATATTAGCAATCATATTCTGCTTAATTCTGATCGGTTCCGATTGCAATATGTCGTCAATGTAC
>NW_018397269.1:4426935-4427216 GCF_002168275.2 Theobroma umbraticum
ATATACCGCAACTGACACTATCATTCTGACGATGCACTTTAGATTTCGGCAAATGAATCTCTAGTGACATCGATGTCAAATCTCGTGTCTTCCGACGCGTTTTCTTGAAATAACCGGCTTTGTGGCAGATGATTGGAAGCATTGTCGTCAGGGGTGTCATTTGAGCCACACGCACTCCGTTATCTTTAACAGCCGAAGTTCTTGCAGAGTCCACAACCTTGATCGACCACCAGACTAAGTTGATCTTCGCTACTACCTAATGCCCACCCACATTGCAAGAG
>NW_018397269.1:4427226-4427671 GCF_002168275.2 Theobroma umbraticum
AATCGACATCTTCCCATTTTTTGCCGTATGTCGGCTTCTCACCCTCCATGTACCCTCGCAACTCATCAAGAATTTCCATCGTGGAATGGGCAGCCTCAGTGGGAAAGGCGGTGTGGAGCATCTGGATGGTGTCCTATGGAAAATATATACATTAGCTAACACTTTATGCAGTCAAGAAGCATAGTATCTTCATAATTGAAAAGTTGTAAATAAACTTACGAAGAATATCGTATCAATGATGCATGCACGGGTGCTATACATTCTCGACTTTGGCCCTGCCATTCGTTTACAGAGTACGCTGAGGCATGCATCTATTTGTTCACTTGTCATCTCCTCTTTGAGGTCCTCTAATGTTCGAAAAAAGTCAACCCCTTGGTCCCTTATGATCCCGATGTTATGCCTGCATGTGTAATAGAATGAATTTCAAAATGATTGGTGGATTAAT
>NW_018397269.1:4427681-4428078 GCF_002168275.2 Theobroma umbraticum
AAAACAATATTTGCAATATTATTTATCAGCTTACCTCGCACACTCGTCTTGCTTAAACACTTCATACCCTTCCACCATTAACGTCTTAACCTCCCATCAGCTCACTAACGAGTCCACATATGGGCTTGCCATGTATTTGCTGGCCATTTTCATTAGTGCCCATTCAGTGGGGTTTGAAATTAGAGCTAGCTGATGATCAACATCAGACACATCTGGTGACGACACTCATGATGCGCTACCTTCATGAGTTATCTGCTGAAGATGATCCCCTTCAGCCTCAACTAAGTGATGGTCCCTTTCTTCTCCAAAAAATGCATCAATATCCGAATTGACTGCAGCAACATTCTGTCCGTTGGCAGCAACATTCTTTACGTCATCACCAATGTCATGGTGCATG
>NW_018397269.1:4428088-4428923 GCF_002168275.2 Theobroma umbraticum
GTTGATCGTGCTGCCGATCATCAGCACCATCTTTTTTCTCACCATCAGCATCTGATGAAGCACCGACCTACAGAAAGAGTCAAGTAGGAAAACCTATTAGCTCCAAAAATACCATCAACCATAAACAAGTAATAAAATATTAAACTACACGTGTTGAAAGTAAATCAATTTTATATGAGCGAAAATAGAATAATGTACCTATGATTTCAGGCCTTCTAGAATCCTACGATCGATATGGTCCTCCATGCTCTGCATTGCAAGAGTCAATGACTGAATTGAAGCCTTCAGCTTTGACATCTCTTTTTCATACCTGCGCATGACCCATCGCAGCTCATGTATCGTGACAACTTCGGCATTGACTCATCTCGCATAGGTCAATTACAAGACCATATACTGTTATTGTTGTGTTATTCAATAAATATCATTGGACATTGATTGTTAGAATTTTAATTTCCTTACCGACGGGTCATTTCGACTGTACGGTTAGGCCGTACCACTCAGTTATTCATGAGCTGTCGTTGCCTCTGTCAACTGCAATGATAGATATAACTCTGTTACTTGATAAACACATATAGAAATGGTGAACTCCAACTGTTAGAATCAATCTTACGGACGGCTCGTTAGCACTGTGCGTCTGAGGAGGACTTCTCGGTGGTTGTGGAGCTATCGTCACATCGTCCACCTACGAACACAGAGGGTTAGTCGATAATCACCTATCAGATTGTTGAACAAAAACTGGTAGAACCATCCTTACCGACTGTTCACTGCCATTCCAATGGTCGTCCTCTTCCTCCATAAACTCAGCGCCCTATAGCTCATCAACTCCAGCAGCGGC
>NW_018397269.1:4428933-4429254 GCF_002168275.2 Theobroma umbraticum
CGCTTCATGGTACCAGTGGCTCTTTTCTACTTCAAGTTCCTCCTCTTTTCCCTTGCAACTAAGCCCTAGTCCAACCGATCATCCAATCTCCCGATTAGCACATATTGGTGGCCCTCAGATAATGGCACATCCATGTCAACAAAATAGTCTCATCTGGCTTCCTCCGGGGTCGACTCCAATGTCTCGATAGCCTAAAATTGCGAAATACGGATTTTGATTAAATTTCACAGAAAATGAGTTTACAAATTCACAACATAAATTAGTAGTTGTTCACTCACCTGCTCAGATGACTCCAACTTCTAAACTGTCTTGTAGAAGTCT
>NW_018397269.1:4429264-4429910 GCF_002168275.2 Theobroma umbraticum
GATTACACTACCATTTGCACATACGTGGGTAGACGTTCTCCTTCTGAGCAGATGGGGTAACTATTTGTCACAAGGCCGAGATTGCCTCCATTACCCAAAACTGCATGTCAAAAGTAACCATTATCAAACTGTAAATGCTGAACCAGTGCAACCACGTCAGAAGGAAAATGTTAAATGTTGCGTGACAGTACCTGAATCACCCACGTAAATCCGTAAATGTTGTACTGTAAATGAGTATCCTTTTGAGATTTTGTGGCAAGGACTTCGAACCCCTTCAAAAGGTAATCCAACGTCAGCTTTCAAACATAGTGACCCCATGGGAAGACATTCCAAGCGTTGATATCCTCCACCAATGAGAACAGCCAAGGAGTCACCCGTCTACGGTAGTCTTGACCAAATAAAATGTTATTCGCGATCAATATTAGTGCCAACTTGGTTGCATCTCCTGGTTGCTAAAAATTGCCATCGCAAAATGTTTGAATCAGCCACTGCAGCTTAACGCTTTTTTGCCCGTTCCAGTATCTCGCATGAATTTCGTCCATATCAACTTTGTATGGTCGGCTGAACACATCGGGCATTCGACAGAACTTCAACCTTGTGATAAGTCAGAACTCCTGCTTCGATATACGTGCCTTGCTCTTCCCAA
>NW_018397269.1:4429920-4430557 GCF_002168275.2 Theobroma umbraticum
TAGCTCATGCTCCATTGAATCTCTCACACTAATTCGACCAATCATGATGTTATGCAAGAGCCCAACAAAAAAGTAGCCTTGCAGATATACGTCCAGCAGCATTCCAAAGCACGTTCGCTTCACTGCATCATACTCCCCTTTCTCTTGGAGAGTCTTGCTAATGTAATGTAGTTACGACCACTTATAATGGGTGTTAATCGCGACATTGAACGCCCATTTCTCCCTTGGCACAATAAGGCTACTGTCAAGATCCTCATATTGTCTAGACTGCATTTGTAAAACATGGCACAAATGTGGTTACACGTCATGCATAACAAGTAAAATGTGGTGACACGCCATGCATAACAAGTAAAAGGTGGTGACCTCCATGCATAGCAAGTAAAATGTGGTCACAAGCCATGCATAACAAGTAAAATGTGGTCACACACCATGCATAACAAGTATAATGTCGTGACACGCCATGCATATCAAGTCAAAAGTCGTGACACGACATGCTGACGCGAAACTCCTTCCAAGATTTGGTAGGGCCATAAGACCATAAAACCGGAAAGAAAACAGTTTAACTAAGGCAATAACATTTCAGAAATCACCTTAAACTAAACTAAACATAATTTCCTCTTAAACTAATCTAACATAA
>NW_018397269.1:4430657-4430824 GCF_002168275.2 Theobroma umbraticum
TTCTTACATTCATTCAGAATTGTGTTTGTTACTTGATTAATTTTTTCATTTAGGCAAAAATTAAGTTGGATTTATCCTTTTGTAAAAATTAAATTTGTAACATTTTCTTGTATAAAGTCAATTTTATATTAATAACTTGTGTTACGTTAAAATAAAATAATATCAAA
>NW_018397269.1:4430834-4431147 GCF_002168275.2 Theobroma umbraticum
TGCATTTGTAAATGGTCAAGAGATGTTGGAATCCCTGTATTGGTCAAAAGATTTTGGGGTCACACGTTGAGTGCTACTAGATACATGGCGTGACACGGTGAGTGCTACCAAATTTATCAGGTTACGCTAACTGAAATGAGAGCTATCAGGTCACATGCTAAGTTGTTATGTTAGTCAAGGTTGATACGCCATGCTCGAATGCGGTGACACACCATGTCCCAGTGGGGTGACACGCCATGCCCCAGTTGGGTGACAAGCCATGCCCTAGTGGGGTGACACGTCATGCCCCAGTGGGGTGACAAGCCACGCCCGA
>NW_018397269.1:4431574-4433606 GCF_002168275.2 Theobroma umbraticum
TGTCTAAATTGTAAGAAATATTATTAAAAAATTAATAAAATTAATTGTATCGTACATACAAAAAAGAACAAGAACTAAAGACTACTTGGGATATGTTGGTGGAGGAGTTTAGGGTTCGCTGTCTAAACTGTTGGCAAAAATTTCCACATCGTATTGACGACACATATTAGCAATCATATTTTGCTTAATTCTGATCGGTTTCAATTGCAATATGTTGTCAATGTACCCAATGGTGAACATACCGCAACTGACACTATCATTCTAACGATGCACTTTAGCTTTCGGCAAATGAATCTCTAGTGGCATCGATGTCAAATCTCGTGTCTTTTGATGTGTTTTCTTGAAATAATCGACTTTGTGGTAGATGATTGGGAGCATTGTCATCAGGGGTGTCATTTGAGCCTTACACACTCCGTTACCCTTAGCAGCTGAAGTTCTTGCAGAGTCTACAACCTTGATCAACCACCAAACCAAGTTGATCTTTGCTACTACCTAATGCCGACCCACATTGCAAGAGGCGAGGATGAAATCGACATTTTCCCATTTTTTGTCGTATGTCGGCCTCTCACCCTCCATGTACCCTCGCAACTCATCAAGAACTTCCATCATGGAATGGGCAGCCTCAGTGGGAAAGGCGGTGTGGAGCATCTAGATGGTATCCTGTGGAAAATATATACATTAGCTAACATTTTATGCAGTCAAGAAACGTAGTATCTTCTTAATTGAAAAAGTTGTAAATAAACTTATGAAGAATATCGTATCAACGATGCATGCACGGGTGTTGTACATTCTCGACTTTGGCTCTGTCTTTCGCTTACAGAGTATGCTGAGGCATGCGTCTATTTGTTCACTTGTCATCTTCTCTTTGAGGTCCTCTAATGTTCAAAAAAAGTCAACCCCTTGGTCCCTTATGATCCCGACGTTATGCCTACATTTGTAACAAAATGAATTTCAAAATGATTGGTGGATTAATGTTCCATTCGAAAACAATATTTGCAATATTATTTATCAGCTTACGTCGCACACTCGTCTTGCTTAAATGCTTCTTACCCTTCCACCATTAACGTCTTAACCTTCCATCGGCTCACTGACGGGTCCACATATGGGCTTACCATGTATTTGCTAGGCATTTTCACTTGGGCCCATTCAGTGGGGTCTGAAATTAGAGCTAGCGGATGATCGACATCAAACACATCTGGTGATGACACTCATGATGCGCTGCCTTCATGAGTTATCTGCTGAAGATGGTCCCTTTTAGCCTTAACTAATGCAAGATTACCTTCAGCCTCAACTAAGTGATGGTCCCCTTCTCCTCCAACAGATGCATCAATATCCGAATCGACGGCAACAACATTCTGTCCGCTGGCAGCAACATTCTCTACGTCATCACCAATGTCATGGTGCATGTGAACACCAAGTTGATCGTGCTGCCGATCATCAGCACCGTCTTGTTCATCACCATCAACATCTGATGAAGCACCGACCTACAGAAAGAGCCAAGTAGGAAAATCTGTTAGCTCCAAAAATACCATCAACCATAAATAGGTAATAAAATATTAGACTACACGTGCTGAAAGTAAGTCAATTTTATATGAGTGAAGATAGAATAACGTACCTGTGATTTCAGGCCGTCTAGAATCCTACGATCGATATGGTCTTCCATGCTCTGCATTTTGAGAGTCAATGATTGAATTGAAGTCTTCAGCTTTGACATCTCTTTTTCATGCCTACGCATGACCCGTCGCAGCTCAAGTATCGTGACAACTCCGGCATTGGCTCTTCTCGCATGGGTCAATGGCAAGACCATATACTGTTATTGCTGTGTTATTCAATAAATATCGTTGCACATTGACTGTTACAATTTTAATTTCCTTACCGACGGGTCATTTTGACTGTGTGGTTAGACCATACTGCTCAGTTGTTCAGGAGCTGTCGTTGCCTCTGTCAACTACAATGACATATATAACTCTATTACTTAATAAACACATATAGAAATGGTGAACTCCAACTGTTAGAATCAATCTTACGGACG
>NW_018397269.1:4433706-4434284 GCF_002168275.2 Theobroma umbraticum
TTATTCAATTACATTAAGTTTTGATGTTTATATTTGGATTGCAATTGGGTTGCATGAGTTGTTAGTGACTAGGAATGATTATTAAGCTTGTTTCATAGTTGTTTTTGTGGACATATCAAAACTATTAAGCTATTTACAAAATGGGAAACAAGCCCTTGAAATATGATGAGATTTTTTTTACTCTATTTTAAAACATTCAAAATTGTACGTATTACACTCTCATATAAAAGCCATAGAATGGTTGTTAATGAGTTTTCTAATCTTCCTTGGTGGCAATTTTCATGATATTTGAGTGAAATATTTTAACTATGCCATGCTCATTGATTTTCAATCATAAAGTTGCTATTTTATTGTTTATTGATTGTATGATGAACTTAGTTATATATTGTTCACGGATTTCATTATTTAAACATACAAACATGCCTATTGAGCTTATGATTGAAATTTATTCTACTTATTTGAAAAACTATTGGTTTATTTTCTTGGGTAAACTTTATAGGTATCGGTCTTGTTACCCCACTAGAGTTGTGTGGTCTTTGTGCACAAAGTAGTGATTATTGATGATTGATAATTGATAA
>NW_018397269.1:4434683-4435461 GCF_002168275.2 Theobroma umbraticum
TGCATTGAGAAAACCATGGTCGTGATTTATTTGTTTATATGGCATACTGGAAATTTACTATACTTAAAATTGCCATGATTAATTGTTTTTTAATGAGCATGAAATTTACACAATACATTGGTGATCTAATTTTGAGATTTAAACTCAAGCATCTTATATTGATTTGCACATAATTTATTAACTCTATACATAGTTTATCCCATCATACATATTATTATTATTATTATTAAAAGTTCTACCTTAATGCTTGTTTGCTTTCCTATACACTCACTGAGTGTGAAAGGCACACCTCAACTAGTTAATATGGCAGATAAGTAAACTTTTGGGAGAAGTCGTGGTGAGATGACTTCAGCTCGCTGTATAGGTAATTGGTGTCTTATAGACCTACCTTTGTGTCACTCCGCTATCTAGATGCCAAATCTCTACTGTTTTTAAATAAAGTGATGTATTCATAATATTCTTTTAGGTCGAGGCCCTTGGATACTGTTTGATTAACTTTAAATGGTGTAATGTATGAAAGTTTACATTTTAATACATGTTTTATGTAAACTTTAAATCTCTTGTTAAGAATTTTTATGAGTGATTAAGAATTAAATTTGTAATTATGGTTATATAGAATTATTAATATATGATAAAGGAAAGAATTTATTTGGTGAGATTAATATTTTAGAAAGTTTGCTGAGTTGTGTAGGCTTGCCTACATTACTTGTACACTAGTAACTGCTGTAGGAGTGGGTCTTTACATAACAAGTCACAATAATAATTTAATTGAATTAAA
>NW_018397269.1:4435471-4435605 GCF_002168275.2 Theobroma umbraticum
ATACTATTAATATTAAAACTAATAATATTATATTTTAAGATAAAAAATAGAAAAAAAAATAAAAATTAAATAACTTTAAAAAATAGATAAGTTTAAAAATGACCTATGTTGTTAATATAAAGTGAATAAGTTTA
>NW_018397269.1:4436057-4437226 GCF_002168275.2 Theobroma umbraticum
AAAATTTGTTAGTACGATATGATTTAATATTGTTTACCTTAAGTAATAATTGTTAAGTTATTAAATTTTTTTTTGGGAGGTAGCCTTGTATTAATAGCAAAGACCATAAACCAAAAGTGTGGCTTACGTGAGTACAAAAAAAAAATTACAAATAAATAAACCCATATGCAATTCATAAGAACTAGATCTGGGGAGGTCTAGTTTCCCTAAACCCAAGTGGAGCAGTAACTCTACCTTATGAGCTATCCCAAATTTCTAAAATAATCTCACTATCAGAACTTTATTCATCTTTAACGGCCTTTGTGCTTTACGAGAATGAATCAACAAGCTTTACTAGAGATCAAGGCCAAGATAACTGGTGATCAGCTCAGTGTTATGCATTTTTGGAACAATGTCATCTATTTTTATCTTCTCATAATTTGATGCTTAAGAAAACATAGGCATTTGTTAGAAATCACTATTTCTTCTACTGAAAAAAGGACAGACATGGCTGGATACTTGAATCAAACAGACTCAACATTAGTTACTTGCACGTATTACTGGGATTCAACTTTATACTCAAATATTAAAATAATCAATAAATTAAAAATATAACACAGAGGAAAAATAAATTAGTATTCAATCAGAGAAACAGTTGAATCCTACAAAATTAATGTTTATATTTTTCATGTAACTTTCAAATTAATTATGACTACTCATAAGTTTAAGAATTACATACTTTGCTCTAAATATCGTAATCAAGAGCTAATTAAATCCAAAATAATTGCTTCTTCACTTTTAAGATTTGTCAAATCTTCAGCCACCCAAATGTTTAACCTCTAATAGTAATCCACATAGTGATTGAATAAGACTTTTTCCAAGGTAGGATTTTACTTGTGGTAGCAAGTTTTGTTTCTAAAACAAAAATATCAAAATTTCTTACCGAATTTTATTTTTTTCAAACAAAAAAAACTATTTTTCTTTTCTTATTTTATGAAACGGCTCAGAAGTGGTTTGAGGCTTCCTGTTTTAGTTTGCTAACATAACATATTTATTTAGCCAAACTAATTTGTAACCCTAAACACAATAGCTCTATTTTAATTTAATTAAGTCTCTATAAACTTAATTAATTTTTTACTTTATTTTGGTCTCTTCCAATTAAGTCTAACTTAATTAATTATCCTTATTTA
>NW_018397269.1:4437382-4437616 GCF_002168275.2 Theobroma umbraticum
TAAATATAAATCATAATCAAATATCGATTTGATAATTAATTTATATTTATAGATTATGAGTGACATCTAGCAATACATCATGACCACCCAAATGTTAGAGAGTTAATTAAAAATTTTGACAAAGCCATTCAGTGATAAAGCTCTCAGTGCAATACAGTCCTTTCATCAAATATCCCGAATATGTCATAAAGCATGGCTCGGTGTCTACTTATGACATTCCATATTAGTTCTCAT
>NW_018397269.1:4437626-4438035 GCF_002168275.2 Theobroma umbraticum
TAACCTTATGAATTTAGGAAACTAACTTTCCTTAAATTCATCATGTTTTGGTCAAATATTTTATACAAGTTAATCAAGAATTGAGAACAAGTAAGATACATCCCCTCACATCACTTGGGGTGATGAATCTTCTCTTAACCACTTATTCACCTTCGCATGCTTCATGTCATACCAAAAAATATCCTGTTTAAGCATCTAGTTTCCTCTAAACCCGTAGGGGTGAAATCAAAATAAGTCATTCCTCATATAAGATGACCTGATTTTTCAAGTTTAAGGATAATTGCACGACTATCACATGAGATCATTTTCCATAGACAGTTGAGCGAAATACCAAATGAAGGTCTCATAGAGAGTCATGTTCAGTGAACTTGTTATTTAACAAGTACTTCAATCTATGAGATCGATTGCT
>NW_018397269.1:4438045-4439440 GCF_002168275.2 Theobroma umbraticum
GTAAGGAGGCTTAACATGTATCAGTATTTGAGCATTGTCGATGCCTAATGGAGTCTATTATGTTTTTTTAAAAAAAAAAATTAAAATAGATTTATAACTACAAGAAAAGGAAAAGAAAAGAAAACTTACAAAGATTAAGCAGGCATGAAAGTCTCAAAAAAAAAAAACTATTTAGTCCATGAAATCTGGATCTTTTAATTTTAAGATGAGGCATAAACCATGAAAAGGTAAATTATAGGATGAAAACTTTTAAATTTTATTTTTTTTAACTTGGTAGTGTTTAATTTTATTCTTTGTTTGGATGCGAGAAATCTGCTAAGATTTAGCAGCAAGCTAGTTTTAATCAGTTAAACACATAAAGCCATGGACTGAAAACAATTATTTCTACAGCAATGAAACAAGATAATTTTTCCATCTGCTAGTTTGCAGAAATAAGCAAAGCCGCTGGTCTCTAACTCTTCTATTCAAGTTCAAGTAATAAACTTGGTTATGCCTTGCAGCATCATAGTTTTTTACCGTTCGCTAGTGGTCTAGACTCAGTTCTTTGACAGCAGCTTGCTCAAGGGGCAAGAAAAACATTCAGCATCCAAGTAGTTTCCTAAGAAAATATAGTTTTTTACAAGGCAACTTAACCCTTGTTTTCACGTTGGCATAATTGTGTTTCTGCTGAGAAAATCCTCCATAGAATCCAACTTCTGTATGTTACAATAGATAAGACGAATTTATGCTAATGTCAAGAAAAGACATTAAAGCCAGAAAAAGAAATCAAAATAGTCAAAGAGGAAACTTTCTTAAGTTTGGGTTTAAAAGAATATAAATCAATTGTGTTACATAAATTTCCAAGGTCCAACCTCTCAAACTTAAACCAGCTTTTGAGCAAATTAATCCTTATTTAAATTTATCTTTATTAAATTTGTTTAAATTTAAATAAGAATTACATTTTGAACTAATTATTCATATCACGTAAAATTTCTTAACCATAATTAAGTTATATTTTTATTTTGAATTAAATAAGTCCTTACGATTAATAGTTGATTTAGTTAAAATATTATTTGTAACGGTTTATATGAAAATATCAACATTAAAAGTGAAAATCAAGAGGAATATTAAGGAATCAAGAGGAATATTAAGGAATTACTCTCACAATATCATCCATGGAACTTAAGTAAGAATTTTTCAAATCAAGCTCGTGAGATTTTCCATTAAAAATGAGAAAATAAAAATTAAATTTCGAAAACCAAATTCTTAAGCAAAACGGTTTGCATTCACCAATATTAACACTCACCTTGAATCTTTTAGGTGAATTATGCATTGCAGCAACTGTAACTCGACTTGCAGGTGGGGGAATGTGGAAAATATGTTCCTTCTTGGAAATGAAATATTAGAATGAATTAC
>NW_018397269.1:4439540-4439956 GCF_002168275.2 Theobroma umbraticum
TGGTTTATGCCTCATCTTAAAATTAAAAGATCAAGATTTCGTGGACTAAATAGTTTTTTTTTTTGAGACTTTCATGCCTGATTAATCTTTGTAAGTTTTCTTTTCTTTTAGTTAAAAATCTATTTTAATTTTTTTCAAAAACAAAATAATAGACTCCATTAGGCATCGACAATGCTCAATGACTGGAGAACTCCATTTGGTATTTCGCTCAACTGTCTATAGAAAATGATCTAATGTGATAGTCGTGCAACTAATCCTTAAACTTGAAAAATCAGGTTATCTTGTATGAGGAATGACATATTTTGATTTCACCCCTACGGGTCTAGAGGAGACTAGATGCTTAAACAGGATATTTTTTGATATGCCATGAAGCACGCGAAGGTGAATAAGTGGTCAAGAGAGGATTCATCACCCCA
>NW_018397269.1:4439966-4440092 GCF_002168275.2 Theobroma umbraticum
GGGGATGTATCTTACTTGTTCTCAATTCTTGATTAACTTGTCTAAAATATTTGGCCAAAACATTATGAATTCAAGGAAAGTTAGTTTCCTAAATTCATAAGGTTAGTCATGAATTATGAGAACTAA
>NW_018397269.1:4440903-4441143 GCF_002168275.2 Theobroma umbraticum
AGCCTCAAACCACTTCTGAGCCGTTTCATAAAATAAGAAAAGAAAAATAGTTTTCTTTGTTTGAAAGAAATAAAATTCGACAAGAAATTTTGATATTTTTGTTTTAGAAATAAAACTTGCTAGCACAAGTAAAATCCTACCTTGGAAAAAATCTTATTCAATCACTATGTGGATTACTATTAGAACAACAATTATTACTTAAGGTAAACAATATTAAATCATATCGTACTAACAAATTTT
>NW_018397269.1:4441469-4441663 GCF_002168275.2 Theobroma umbraticum
TTTCAAATTAATTAATTATTTTAAAATGATACTATAAAAAATATACAATATTATGCATAAACATGTGAATTCTACAATAAGGCTAACCTTACTGGAAGGCCAATTAATATAATTTCTAGAAAAATAATGAAAACCTGTTTAACAAGTTAACATGTAAACTACATAACTAATCTATAAACTTATTCACTTTATAT
>NW_018397269.1:4441673-4441776 GCF_002168275.2 Theobroma umbraticum
GGTCATTTTTAAACTTATCTATTATTTAAAGTTATTTAATTTTTAGATTTTTTCTATTTTTTAACTTAAAATATAATATTATTAGTTTTAATATTAATAGTAT
>NW_018397269.1:4441786-4441983 GCF_002168275.2 Theobroma umbraticum
TTTAATTCAATTAAATTATTATTGTGACTTGTTATGTAACCACCACTCTTACAGCAGTTACTAGTGTACAAGTCATGTAGGCAAGCCTACACAACTCAGCACACTATCTAAAATATTAATCTCACCAAATAAATTCTTTCCTTTATCATATAATAGTAATTCTATATAACCAGAATTACAAATTTAATTCTTAATCA
>NW_018397269.1:4441993-4442248 GCF_002168275.2 Theobroma umbraticum
TTCTTAACAAGAGATTTAAAGTTTGCATACAACATGTATTAAAATGTAAACTTTCATACATTACACCATTTAAAGTTAATAAAACAGTATCCAAGGGCCTCGACCTAAAAGAATTTTATGAATACATCACTTTATTTAAAAACAGTAGAGATTTTGGCATCTAGATAGCGGAGTGACACAAAGGTAGGGCTATAAGACACCAATTACCTACACAGTGAGCTGAAGTCATCTCACCACGACTTCTCCCAAAAGTTT
>NW_018397269.1:4442423-4442660 GCF_002168275.2 Theobroma umbraticum
TAATAATAATATGTATGATGGGATAAACTATGTATAGAGTTAATAAATTATGTGGAAATCAATATAAGATGCTTGAGTTTAAATCTCAAAATTAGATCTCCAATGTATTGTGTAAATTTCATGCTCATTATAAAACAATTAATCATGGCAATTTTAAGTATAGTAAATTTTCAGTATGCCATGTAAACAAATAAATCACGACCATGGTTTTCTCAATGCAAGTATAATGGTAGTGTC
>NW_018397269.1:4443050-4443613 GCF_002168275.2 Theobroma umbraticum
CCCCTTTTATTATCAATTATCAATCATCAATAATCACTACTTTGTGCACAAAGATCTCACAACTCTAGTGGGGTAACAAGACCGATACCCATAAAGTTTACCCAAGAAAATAAACTAATAGTTTTTCAAATAAGTAGAATAAATTTCAATCATAAGCTCGATAGGCATGTTTGTATGTTTAAATAATGAAATTTGTGAACAATATATAACCAAGTTCATGATAAAATCAATAAACAATAAAATAGCAACTTCATGATTGAAAATCAATAAGCATGGCATAGTTAAAATATTTCACTCAAATATCATGAAAATTGCCACCAAGGCAGATTAGAAAACTCATTAACAACCATGCTAGGGCCTTTATATGAGAGTGTAATACGTACAATTTTGAATGTTTTAAAGTAGAGTAAAAAAAAATCTCATCATATTTCAAGGGCTTGTTTCCCATTTTGTAAACAGCTTAATAGTTTTGATATGTCCATAAAAACAACTATGAAACAAGCTTAATAATCATTCCTAGTCACTAACAACTCGTGCAACCCAATTGCAATCCAAATATAAAC
>NW_018397269.1:4443623-4445797 GCF_002168275.2 Theobroma umbraticum
AATGTAATTGAATAATATCCAAACAGTGAGTATATCTAATATATTTACTATATCATATTCACCATTCAATAATACTAAAAACAAAAATTGCCCACTCACCTCAATTGGTGGGATTTCTCACCAATATTACTAATCAACTTCCCTTAGCTTAAGCTTGTTTTATTTCTGTCGAAACTCAACATGCTCAATTCTATACCACTAGAATCTTTGTAAACTAAGCAACGCTAATTCTCCTTTATATTCAAACACTAATTCAACTTCCAATAACCGTTGAACCACATAAAATTTTTTTTCTTATCTTCAACATCCAAAAATATTTCATAATTTTTCAGAACCTATTCAACATATTCCAAACTTAACTTTAACATAATTAAGGGTCTTTCCTTGCTTGAATTATCAACCTCCTCTTAATAGCCTTGTTCACCCTTTAAACTAAGGGTCCTCACTTGCTATGTTAAACAAATAAGAGAATTTTTAGTTATTGTGCTAAAACACTTAAGGTTAAAACCAATCTTTCTTACCTCATATAGTTAAACTATGAAAATCAATAGCTTAAGATCTCCCTTAAAGCCTCTCAGGTTTGACTTGGATGAATCACACAAGGGTTTTCTTCCTTTTGCTGAAGCTTTAATTTTTCAACTTCCTTTAACTAGGTTTCTCCTTTTTTTTTCTTCAAACTTAAGTGAATAATTTGGTTTGTTTGAATACTCATGGCTCACTCAAGCCTTTTAACTCTCTGGTTTCCAAGGAAACAAAAAAAAATTCTTTTAATGCCTTGAACCTAGCTCCTTAATGACTTTCTTCTTGTTCGCTCCAAGCTTTCAACCCCGTCTGTGGAGATTTAGTGAAAATGTAACACCCATCAAAGGCTATAAAGGTGTTATTGATATCAAGCAAGAACATTAGCCTCTGTTAAAGGTCAAAAGAATAGAGACAAGTAAAGAACTTAGTAGAATTTTGGAGAAAATTATGAGAATTTTATATATGCTAGTATCACTAAGTACATAAAGATGACAGCTTATATTTGACTAGCAAGAACACTTGTATGAACTTAATCACCACGTGTATATAGATAAGCATTAACATACATGTAGACTTACACATACACCAGACATTAAGTAGCTTGCTATAAGTTGATTTAATTTACATCAAAAGAGGATAAGTGTCATAAGCCATGCAAGTGTTACTCTTAACACTCCTCTTTACACACTTGCACTCCAAACATTTAGCTTGTTTTTGAGAGTCTCGAACCTAGACTTCATCAAGGTCTTGGTCAAGATGTGAGCAAGCTGTGATTCAAAAGATCATTACTTAACACAAATTGATTTCTTTTCTCAGCATCTCTAATGGAGTGAAACTTAACATGGATGTGCTTCATTTTCCCATGACTAAGATTTTTTGTCATGGCAATAGCAGATTTATTGTCCGCTAAAAGATCAGTAGCATGATTTTGAGGGAATTGCATATCAGTAAGCAACTTTCTTAACCAAATGGCTTGGTTTAAAGATGAAGCAGCAAATATGTATTCTGCTTCAGCAGATGACTAAGCCACAACAAATTACTTGTGAGTGTTCCATGAGAAAACTCCATTGTAGAGAGTAAAAACATATTTTGAGGTATTATTTGAGTCATTAATGGTGCTAGTCTAATCACTATCTAAGTGCCTTATAAGTTTGAATATAGGAAATCGTGTAAAGCAAATTCCATGGTTCAATGTACCTTTTAGATACTTAAGGACACACTTGGCTGCAGTATAGTGTTGGTCAGTGGGTTCCTTCATAAACCTTAACAGAAAATTGATAAAATACATAACATCAGGTCAAGAGGAATAGATGTAGAGCAAACACCCAATCAAGCTCCCATAAACAATAGGGTCCTCAAGCTTGTTTCCAACTTTGAATGATAATTGATCATTTGGAATAAGTGGTGTTGCAGTGGACTTGCACTGATTCATGTGGAATTTTTTTAGCACTTTACTGATTTAAATTTTTTGCCACAGAAGAATGCCATCTGATGATTGTTTGATTTCCAAGCCTAGGAAATAACTCATCAATCCACGGTCTGTCATATCAAACTCTTTTTGCATCTCAAACTTGAATTTGCATAGAACTTTATCATCTTTCCCTATGACCAACATATCATCAATGTACAGGGAAACTATCAACACTACTTGC
>NW_018397269.1:4445897-4446060 GCF_002168275.2 Theobroma umbraticum
ACTCCATGAAAGCAGAAAAACCTTGAAGGAGGATTAGATGAATGTAAATAAGTTACTGCCTTCCACTAATTTCCTTTCAAACCCAAATGTCTTTTGAATTAAATCTTTAAAAATCTTGGATTCACACACTACACTAAGTGAACAAAATGGAATGTGTAATGAG
>NW_018397269.1:4446253-4446562 GCF_002168275.2 Theobroma umbraticum
TTAAATCAACTTATAGCAAGCTACTTAATGTTTGGTGTACATGTAAGTCTGCCTGTATGTTCATGCTTATCTATATACACCTGGTGATTAAGTTCATACAACTATTATTGCTGGTCACATATAAGCTATCATCTTCATGTACTTAGTGATAGTAGAATATATAAAATTCTTGTAATTTTCTCCAAAGTTCTAATAAGTTCTTTACTTGTCTCTGTTCTTTCAACCTTTAATAGAGGCTAATGTTCTTGCTTGATATCAATAACATGCTATCGAGCCCTTGTAGGAGCAAGATCTCAGTTAGACCTGAAA
>NW_018397269.1:4446572-4446946 GCF_002168275.2 Theobroma umbraticum
CTCACCATACATCTAAAGTTAAGCCATCACTCTTCAAATTTCTCAACCTTCAGTAACATGTCAACTCCTACAATACTTCACCCATCTCCACTAATCTTTGATAGCAAAAATTACTCAGTCTGGGCTATCAAGATGGAGGCCTATCTCAAAGGATATGACCTCTAGAATGCTATAAAATCTAAGGAAAAACCACCTACATTGAGAGATAATTCAACAATTACTCAGATTAAACAGTACTCTGAAGAGCAAAGCAATACAAAGCTTTGTCCTTCATTCATGCAGTTGTGTCTAAGACTCTATTTAGTAGAGTCATGGGTTGCAAGATTGCAAAGGAAGAGTTGAACAAACTTTAACAAGAGTTTCAGGGCTCTGCA
>NW_018397269.1:4447245-4447455 GCF_002168275.2 Theobroma umbraticum
GCTAGTGAGTGCATTGAAAGCTTATGAACAAAGGAGAACTACACGTTAGGATGCCACTGTGGAGAGTGCATTAGTTTCTAGACACAAAGGGAAAGCTAACCTTGATTCTAGATCCAAGAAAAATGCTAAAGAAAAAGATAAAAAACCCTTCCAACCAAGTCATGCTTTCAGCAAGAAAAGCAAATTTAAAATGTGTTCTTATTGCGAGAA
>NW_018397269.1:4447555-4447810 GCF_002168275.2 Theobroma umbraticum
CCTTTGTTCATAAGCTTTCAATGCACTCACTAGCTCAGTAAGAGTGAGTTGAGATAAGTCTTTAGTTTGCTCTAAGAAGGACGCTGTTGCTTCATATTTTTCTAGAACACTATGAAGAATTTTCTCAACAACCCATACCTCTTGCAAATCTTCACCTAGAATGCGAATCTAATTTACTAGACGTATAACTTGATCAGTATAACTCATGATAGATTGAGTGTCTTTAATTCTGAGAAACTCAAACTCTCTTTGAAG
>NW_018397269.1:4447951-4448297 GCF_002168275.2 Theobroma umbraticum
TTGTTCAACTCTTCCTTTGCAATCTTCCAACCCATGACTCTACTAAATATAGTCTCAGACACAACTGCATGAATGAAGGACAAAACTTTGTATTGCTTTGCTCTTTAGAGTACTGTTTAATCTTAGTAATTGTTGAATTATCTCTCAATGTAGGTGGTTTTTCATTAGATTCTATAGCATTCTAGAGGTCATATCCTTTGAGATAGGCTTCCATCTTGATAGCCTAGACTGAGTAATTTTTGCCATCAAAGATTGGTGGAGATGGGTGAAGTATTGTAGGAGTTGACATGTTGCTGAAGGTTGAGAAATTTGAAGAGTGGAGGCTTAACTTTAGATGTATGGTGAG
>NW_018397269.1:4448307-4448616 GCF_002168275.2 Theobroma umbraticum
TTTCAGGTCTAACTGAGATCTTGCCTCTGCAAGGGCTCGATAACATGTTATTGATATCAAACAAGAACATTAGCGTCTATTAAAGGTTGAAAGAACAAAGACAAGTAAAGAACTTATTAGAACTTTGGAGAAAATTAGAAGAATTTTATATATTATACTATCACTGAGTACATGAAGATGATAGCTTATATGTGACCAGTAAGAACAGTTGTATGAACTTAATCACCAGGTGTATATAGATAAGCATGAACATATAGGCAGACTTACATGTACACCAAACATTAAGTAGCTTGCTATAAGTTGATTTAA
>NW_018397269.1:4448878-4449000 GCF_002168275.2 Theobroma umbraticum
AATCCAAGATTTTCAAAGATTTAATTCAAAAGACATTTGGGTTTGAAAGGAAATTAGTGGAAGGCAGCAACTTATTTACATTCATCTAATCCTCCTTCAAGGTTTTTCTGCTTTCATGGAGT
>NW_018397269.1:4449273-4449662 GCF_002168275.2 Theobroma umbraticum
GGGCCCCACGTGTGCCTTTTTTCCATTTGAATATTTCATTACCCTTTTTACACTGTTTATTCCATTTTTTCACTTTTAATATTTTAATCATGCAATAGCAAATTATATATTCATTGTCAAACAATATGGCATTAGTGTAGAAATATGTAATTAATTAAATAAATAAAAACTTCTTGGTGTAGTTACGCATTAGTCCTTTAGCTTTTCTTTATTTATAATTTAGTTCTCAAAACTTTTCATTAATTTCAATCTCATCCCTTAATATTTTACTTCTTTTTAATCAAGTCCTTCAACCTTTCTTTTGCCTTCATCCTTCATACACATGCTCATGAAACGCATGTGATAACTCTATTATATAGAGTTATTTTGACTCATTTTGGGAGCTTAAG
>NW_018397269.1:4449762-4449936 GCF_002168275.2 Theobroma umbraticum
ACACAAAGGTAAGAGAGAAAACTAATAGTTAGAGATTTGTGATCTTGATTCTCTATCCAATTCTCTTGTCTCCTTGCTTTGTTCTTAGCTCCAAATCTCCAGAATAGTTGCTTGCTGCCTTCCCCCAAAATCTCTGAAAAAGGCTCCTTAAATAGGCTCCAAATAACCTAATTT
>NW_018397269.1:4450033-4450158 GCF_002168275.2 Theobroma umbraticum
TTGTATGTGTGCTTCCTTTCATCAATGCTGCAGCCTTGTTCTCCCAGTGCTGTGACAGTTTATCAACTTCGAACGTGAGTTTCACCCTGATATTTTAGGAACTGGGAAAAGTAGTAAACATAAAA
>NW_018397269.1:4450627-4450981 GCF_002168275.2 Theobroma umbraticum
AAAATCTCAAAGATCTAGCTACTTAAGCTCCCAAAATGAGTCAAAATAACTCTGTATAATAGAGTTATCAATCCTAAACTTCCTAATCAGCCTTGTTAGAGGTTTTAAGCTAGAGATTCTTGAGAATATATTGTTGTATTGGTTATACCTCTAAGCAAAAGTTAAAGCGGTTTTGCCTGATTTTTTAAAAGGTTGTATCTTGTGTAAAGGTTGTGCTTAAACCTAAAAAGGCAATGTCTTGGTAATGGTTACACTTGGTCCTGTAAAAAGTATGTTATGAAGGTTGCACCTGATCTTGTTGAAAGGCATATTGTAAAGGTTATGCCTGATCTTGTTGAAAAGGCAAACTGATAG
>NW_018397269.1:4451081-4452292 GCF_002168275.2 Theobroma umbraticum
TCAAACTCCTTGTGCTATTAAGGGAGAGGACATAGGCATTGAAAGGTCGAACCTCTATAAAAATTCTATTAGGTACTTTTTATTTTTCTGTTATTTACTTATTCATTTCATGCTCTATTTTGTTGTTCTATTTTCTCATTTTTTCCTTCATCTTCAAAGCTTTCGGATAAGGTAGAATTTTTATTCCACAACCAAGTCACCCCTTATTTGTAGTTTTACTTTAAGTTAATCTTTCTAACATTAAGGTTATGTCTGCTCCTTGAAAGGGCAATGTGGTTTGTGCTTGATCCTATCAAAAGGTAGTGTGAGTTATGTTTAAACCCATGAAAACGTAGTGTGAGGTTATACTTGATCTTCTAAAAAAAGCAATGTGTAAAGGTTATGCTTGATCCTAAAAAAGGTAGATTTTATAATGGATTGAGAACTCCTTGGTGAGCCAAGGCAGAGGATGCAGGCACTTATGGAAAAAGCTGAACCTCTATAAATCACTTTTGTCTTTCTTCCTCTATTGATCCTTTTTGCCTCTTTAAACTTGTGCTTTTTTTCTCGAATCTTCATTGCTCCTTACTTATGGATATTTTCGTGCAATGAATAGATTTAGATATTTGAGTTTAAAACTGATTCCTCAACTCACTTTTCAAAGCACTTTTGATTTACTTTGAAATACACATGCTTTTCACCTTGACTTGAAAAATCTTAAAAATCTACACTTATTTTGTTTTATTCTTGATTTACTGTCACATCCCATTTTGTGATGGAACATGACTGATGCAAGAACCTAGATAAGAATAGCTCGCTAAGCCCAAGCAAGCCTCTATAACATTCATCAATGCGGAAGCACATTTAAACATCCATAAGCATAAATTATCAACTCATGCATATCATCATATGCAACATTACACGTATATAAAACTCCTTAACATATTAGTGTAATTGCAAACATTTCATATATCATCAAAGTGCCACGTTCTTAGCGCATCATATCATGTACCTGTCTCAACACCTTCAAGTATCCATATTGGCTCTTGAGCCACTTTATACATTTAACATGACATTCATAATCTAATATGGCTAAACATTTGGGTACATTATCATAACATATTCATAATCCATAAAACATGTTCATAGTTTGTAAACATAACGTAACATAGATTAAAAACATAACATAACAGAGACTAAGTCGTCAGGGAAACATGACACAATCTTTAAGC
>NW_018397269.1:4452392-4452580 GCF_002168275.2 Theobroma umbraticum
CGGACACGGCATTCAAAATTGCTCTTGGTTAATCGAAAGCTTTGAGAATGATGTAAAACCAGAAATCCGTGATACGGTGGTGAATCGAAAGGAGAAAGATGTGAATCCAAAGCAGGAAATCGTCATGCTACAGCAGGGCATATGTGAGACGGCTGTGGCACGGTAAGGTTTAGAGTTTGTGACACGAC
>NW_018397269.1:4452590-4453689 GCF_002168275.2 Theobroma umbraticum
TATGTGAGTTGACATTGTGATAACATGTGAAACGGTAGAGAATGTGGCATGAAATGGCATGGTGGGAATGTGTGACAAGGCTGTGACACAGTAGGGTTCAGAGTTTGGTGACACGCCATGGAAGGAATCTCTGACACTCTAGAGTTTAGAATTTATGACACGGCATGGAGGGAATCTGTGACACGTCAGAGTTTAGAGTTTGACATGGCATGGATGGAATTTGTGACACGGCAGTATTTAGAGTTTGGGACACACCATGGAGGGAATCTGTGACACAACAGGGTTCAGGGTTTGTGACACACCATGGAGGGAATCTGTGACATAGCAGGGTTCAGGGTTTGTGACGCGGCATGGAGGGAATCTGTGACACGTCAGAGTTTAGAGTTTGAAATAGCATGGATGGAATCTGTGACACGACAGTATTCAGAGTTTGTGACACACCACGGAGGGAATTTATGACATTGTAGGGTTCAGGGTTTGTGACACACCATGGAGGGAATCTATGACATAGCAGGGTTCAGGGTTTGTGACACACTATGGAGGGAATCTGAGACACGCTAGTGTTTAGAGTTGGTGATATGCCATGGAGGGAATTTGTGACATGTCAGCATTTAGGGTTTGTCACACGGCAGCGTTCAGGGTTGTGACATGCCATAGAGAGAATCTATGACATGCCATGTGTGTGTCAGACGGCATGGCTTGTCATCACGTGACACGACATGGTTTGAAAGTGAAAGAAAAAAAATAGGCAAAAAAACGAGGAAGCTGATTCGGCTTCCATTGAATGAATATTATAAGGCCTTCTCATTTTAAATTAATTATTTTTCAGAAATTGGAAACGTCTGTGTGAAGGATTCACAGAGATTGATTCATTCTTCATTCCCAAAGTTACCAAAAAGTCGGACTTCGTTCTTTGCAAGCTTAACAAGACGAAAGCAACAATGTTGGTCATCAATGAAGAGTCAGTCAGTTTGAAATTAAAACTTTCTTTCGTTCTCTACTTTTTTGCTGGGTTTGTTTGATATGTTCGTGGTAGAGAAAATTGTGAGAAATTGTTATGTTAGATTAGTTTAAGAGGAAATTATGTTTAGTTTAGTTT
>NW_018397269.1:4453789-4455133 GCF_002168275.2 Theobroma umbraticum
AGAAGGAAAATGTTAAATGTTACGTGACAATACTTGAATCACCCACGCAAATTCATAAATGTTGCACCGTAAATGAGTATCCTTATGAGATTTTATGGCAAGGACTTCGAACCCCTTCAAAAGGTAATCCAATGTCAGCCTCTAAACATAGTGACCCCATGGGAAGACATTCCAAGCATTGATATCCTCAACCAATGAGAGCAGCCAAGGCGTCACCCGTCTACGGTAGTCTTGACCAAATAAAATGTTATTCGTCATCAATATTAGTGCCATCTTGGTTGCGTCTCCTGGTCGCTGAAAATTGCCATCGCGAAATGTTTGAATCAGCCACTGCAGCTTAACGCTCTTTCGCCTGTTCCAGTATCTCGCATGAATTCCGTCCGCACCAATTGAACTTCAACCCCGTGATAAGGCAAAACTCTTGCTTCGATATGCGTGCCTTGCTCTTCCCAATTGCAAACCATAGCTCATGCTCCATTGAATCTCTCACACTAATTCGACAAATCATGATGTTATGCAAGAGCCCAACGAAAAAGTAGTCTTGCAGATATACATCCAGCAGCATTCCGAAGCACGTTCACTTCACTGCATCATACTCCCCTTTCTCTTGGAGAGTCTTGCTGATGTAATGCAGTTGCGACCACTTACAATGGGTGTTAATCGCGACATTGAATGCCCACTTCTCCCTTGGCACAATAAGGCTACTGTCAAGATCCTTATATTGTCTGGACTCCATTTACAAAACATGGCACAAATGTGGTTACACACCATGCATAACAAGTAAAATGTGGTGACACGCCATGCATAACAAGTAAAAGGCGGTGACACGCCATGCATAACAAGTAAAATGTGGTCAGACGCCATGCATAACAAGTATAATGTCGTGACATGCCATGCATATCAAGTCAAATGTCATGACACGCCATGCATATCAAGTCAAATGTCGTGACACGATATGCAGATGCGAAACTCCTTCCAAGATTTGGTACGACCATAAGACCATAAAACTGGGAAGAAAATAGTTTAACTAAGGCAATAACATTTCAAAAATCACTTGAAACTAAACTAAACATAATTTCCTCTTAAACTAATCTAACATAACAATTTCTCATAATTTTCTCTACCACGAACATATCAAACAAACCCATCAAAAAAGTAAAGAACAGAAGAAAGTTTTAATTTCAGACTGATTGACTCTTCATTGATGACCGACATTGTTTCTCTCGTCTTGTTAAGCTTGCAAAGAACGAAGTTCGACTCTCTAGTAACTTTGGGAATGAAGAATGAATCAAACTCTTTAAGAACCCTTCACGCAGACGTTTGCAATTTTTGAAAAATAATTAA
>NW_018397269.1:4455143-4455896 GCF_002168275.2 Theobroma umbraticum
GATGGCCTTATAATATTCATTCAATGGAAGCCGAATCGGCTTCTTCGTTTTTTTGCCCATTTTTTTCTTTCACTTTCAAACCATGTCGTGTCACGCGATGACAAGCCATGCCTTCTAACACACACATCGCGTGTCATAGATTCTCTCTGTGACGTGTCACAACCCTGAACGTTGCCGTGTCACAAACCTTGAATGCTGACGTGTCATAGATTCCCTCCGAGGCATGTCACCAACTCTAAACACTAGCGTGTCACAGATTCCCTCCATAGTGTGTCACAAACCCTGAACCCTGCTATGTCACAGATTCCTTCTATGGTGTGTCACAAACCCTAAACCCTGCCGTGTCACAGATTCCCTCCATGGTGTGTCACAAATTTTGAATACTGCCATGTCACAGAATCCATCCGTGCCATGTCAAACTCTAAACTCTGACGTGTCACAGATTCCCTCCATGCCATGTCACAAACCCTGAACCCTGTCGTGTCACAGATTCCCTCTATGGTGTGTCACAAACTCTGAATACTACTGTGTCACAGATTCTATCCATGCCATGTCAAACTCTAAACTTTAACGTGTCACAAATTCCCTCCATGTCGTGTCACAAACTTTGAACTCTAGAGTGTCAGAGATTCCCTCCATGGCGTGTCACCAAACTCTGAACCTTATCATGTCACAGCCTTGTTACACATTCCCACCATGTCGTTTCATGCCACATTCTCTACCATTTCACATATTATCACAATGTCAACTCAC
>NW_018397269.1:4455906-4456413 GCF_002168275.2 Theobroma umbraticum
CGAGTCGTGTCACAAACTCTAAACCTTGCAGTGCCACAGCCATCTCACATATGCCCTACTGTAGCAAGATGATTTCCTGCTTTGGATTCACATCTTTCTCCTTTTGATTCACCACCGTATCACGAATTTTTGGTTGCACATCATCCTCGAAACTTTCGATTAACCAGGACTGGTTCTGAATGCATGTCGACATGTCTGAAAAGTCTCACTATTGTAATGTCTCTGTCTATTCAGCTTAGCTAAAAAAAATGGATGTTTTGTAGAAAATTATAAGTTCGCAAATTATTTGCATATTTATCTATTTATTTCTCGATTTTTCGCCTGTTTGATGGTGCACTTCAACGAATATGTCTCATTAAGGACATTTTTGTCTCAAAATCTACTGTGGTGGATAAAAACAGTTAAAATTATCTCAGTGCTTATTTCCAAAAACAGTTTATTTTTCAGGGCTGAAAAAAAAAAGTCCCCTATTATTAATTCTTTTGCTTCAATGGAAAGAGATTGAGT
>NW_018397269.1:4456423-4456604 GCF_002168275.2 Theobroma umbraticum
TTGAATGGCAGTGGCATGCCTTTACCATTTTAGACCAAGCTATTTCCCTCTTTTCTAAAGAAAACAGTTATTTTTTCAAGCCTATACAAAAATCTAAATCTTGAAATTCCACGCATAAGATATACATTATAGAGTCTTCAGCATGACCCACATAAAGGGCTACTTCTTTATTCTTTGATGG
>NW_018397269.1:4456614-4456876 GCF_002168275.2 Theobroma umbraticum
TTTTTTAATTAATTAATGAATATATAATGGAGTTTTTGTTCCCTACTGTTCACTCTTAATTAATTAATTAATCAATTGTGACATTGAGAGAAAGAATATGGGTCTTCCCTGCTTTATTTCTTACTCAACTCTCCTAAACTATCACATGCTTATTTTTTGTATTATTAGATTAATACTTGTTTGGTTTTATTTTTTTATATATTTTTCCCTTCTTTGTCTTTAATTTCTCCTTCATTTTTTGTAGAAAGATAATCTCTCTCTC
>NW_018397269.1:4456886-4457127 GCF_002168275.2 Theobroma umbraticum
TCTCTCTCTCTTTCTTCCCAACCATGACAAATAGGATATAAACAATACAAAAAACAAGGTACTATTGACAAAATTTTTCGTCAATAATACTTTTGATTTTGTCGATACGTCAAATTATCGACAGAAATTTTTGTCCGCATTCAGTCGACATTACTGTCATTGGTAATGACAAATTTGTTGATAATAAAATATTCTATTGATAAGGTTATCGATCGAATACTTCATTGGTATTTCAGTCGAC
>NW_018397269.1:4457419-4458084 GCF_002168275.2 Theobroma umbraticum
TAGGTTTTGAAGCTTAGAAGCCAAATCCATCAGTTATGCCTTGGAATTCGTCTATATTTTTTATGAGCTCTATCGATAATGGATAAATTTTATTTGTAATCCCATCGGTAACTGATGAATTTCATTAGTAATAACTGCAAAACCATTTTTTTAAAATTTAATTTTGTACTATTGGTAATATAATTATTCTATGATGTTGTTATTGATGAAGTAAACATATAGCAAACATATATGCACATTAAAAATATGAAAATGTAATAGAAACAATAAGCGGTAAAAAAATCCAATGTAAACATTTCTAAAAAGTATGAAAAAACAAAAAAGTATCTAATACAAAGCTCACTGTGGGGGTGGCTACTGCTATTATTGTGGTTAAGGTGGAAGACATGACTACTACGATGAAGAAGACGTGGAGGCATTTGAAGCTAGTAACCTTGATGCAATCACCTCCAACAAGTTATTAATATTGCCTATCAATGTCATTAAAAATCCAATATTACTAACTAATTGCTAATAACCCTATTGTTGGGCTCTCCAATTGCCTTAGTCCATGCTTAAGGATGAAACTCCGACTGAACCGATATCGTATCACCGTACTTCTACGATAAAGCCGAGGTGTATGATTCCTACAAATAGAAAAATAATTAAAATTATTATGGAATTTA
>NW_018397269.1:4458184-4458331 GCF_002168275.2 Theobroma umbraticum
GTGATGTGATATCGGTTTAGTCAGAGTTTCATCCTTAAGCATGGACTAAGGCAATTGGAGAGCCCAACAATTGGGTTATTAGCAATTAGTTACTAATATTGGATTTTTAATGACATTGATAGGCAATATTAATAACTTGTTGGAGGT
>NW_018397269.1:4458729-4458903 GCF_002168275.2 Theobroma umbraticum
AACAGGACAAAATTGAATTTCAAAAAAAATAGTTTTGCAGTTATTACTAATGAAATTCATCAGTTATCGATGGGATTACAGATATAATTTATCCATTACTGATAGAGCTCATAAAAAATGTAGACGAATTCCAAGGCATAACTGATGGATTTGGCTTCTAAGCTTCAAAACCTA
>NW_018397269.1:4459142-4459438 GCF_002168275.2 Theobroma umbraticum
TTCAAGCATTTGTCGACTGAAATACCAATGAAGTATTCGATCGATAACCTTATCGATAGAATATTTTATTATCAACAAATTTGCCATTACCAATGACAGTAATGTCGACTGAATGCTGACAAAAATTTCTGTCGATAATGTGACATATCGACAAAATCAAAGGTATTATTGACGAAAAATTCCGTTAGTAGTACCTTGTTTTTTGTATTGTTATATCCTATTTGTCATTAATTAAGAGTGAACAATAGGGAATAAAAACTCCATTATATATTCATTAATTAATTAAAAAATAGCCA
>NW_018397269.1:4459654-4459957 GCF_002168275.2 Theobroma umbraticum
CAAATGGAAAGTAACTCAATCTCTTTCCATTGAAGCAAAAGAATTAATAATAAGGGACTTTTTTTTTCAGCCCTGAAAAATAAACTATTTTTGAAAATAAGCACCGAGATAATTTTAACTGTTTTTATCCACCACAGTAGATTTTGAGATAAAAATACCCTTAATGAGACATATTCGTTGAGGCGCACCATCAAACATGCGAAAAATCAAGAAATAAATAGATAAATATGCAAATAATTTGTGAACTTCTAATTTTCTACAAAACATCCATTTTTTTTAGCTAAGCTTGTGCGAAGCAAAATA
>NW_018397269.1:4460057-4460318 GCF_002168275.2 Theobroma umbraticum
TAATTAAAGTAATGTCCTTTTTTATCAGCGTGGAGGTTTCAAACTTATTATTAATTCTTTTGCTTCAATGGAAAGAGATTGAGTTAATTTCCATTTGAACGGCAGTGGCATGCCTTTACCAATTTAGACCAAGCTGCTTCCCTCTTTTCTAAAGAAAACAGTTATTTTTTCAAGTCTATACAAAAATCTAAATCACGAAATTCCACCCATAAGATACACATTATAGAGTCTTCAGCACGACCCACATAAAGGGCTACTTCT
>NW_018397269.1:4460328-4462002 GCF_002168275.2 Theobroma umbraticum
ATGGGGAATGGCTATTTTTTAACTAATTAATTAATATATAATAGAGTCTTTCTTCCCTACTGTTCACTCTTAATTAATTAATTAATCAATTGTGACATTAAGGGAAAGAATATGGGTCTTCCCTGCTTTATTTCTTATTCAACTCTCCTAAACTATCACATGCTTATTTTTTGTAGTATTAGATTAATACTTGTTTGGTTTTATTTTTTTTATACATTTTTCCCCTCTTTGTCTCTAATCTCTCGTTCATTTTTTGTGGAAAGATAATCTCTCGCTCTTTTTTTTTTTACTTTCTTTCTTCCCTACCATGACAAATAGGATGTAAACAATACAAACAACAAGGTACTACTAATGGAATTTTTCGTCAATAATACTTTTGATTTTGTTGATATGTCACATTACCGACATAAATTTTCGTCAGCATTCGGTCGACATTACCATTATTGGTAATAGCAAATTTGTTGATAATGAACTATTCCATCGATAAGGTTATCGATCAAATATTTCATTAGTATTTCAGTCGGCAAATGCTCAAATCCGTTAGTCGATATATTCATGGATAATGAAGAAAATCCATTGGTAAATTCTAGTAGTATTGCTGATAGATTATTATCCATTAGTATTTTTGTTGCTAATTGGCGATTGAATAAATCCATCAATAATTTAGTGATAGAATTTATTGATAGATTGCTGATAGAACAACAATCGAGTAGGTTTTGAACCTTAGAAGCTAAATCCGTCAGCAATGCCTTAGAATTCGACAGTATTTGTTATGAACTATATCTATAATGGATAAATTTTGTTAGTAATCTCGTTAGTAATAACTGCAAAACTATTTTTTCTTTTTGAAATTCAAATTTGTCTTGTTGGTAATATAATTATTATATGATATTGTTATTGATAAAGTAAATATATAACAAACATATATGCACATAAAAAATATGAAAATGTAATAGAAACAATAAGTAATAAAAAAATCCAATGTAAACATTCGTGAAAAGTATAAAAATACAAAGAAGTATCTAATACAAAGCTCATTAAGGGGGTGGCTACTACTACTGTTGTGGTTAAGGTGGAAGACATGACTATTACGATGAAGAAGACCTAGAGGCGTTTGAAACTAGTAACCTTGATGCAATCACCTCCAACAAGTTACTAATATTGCTCATCAATGTCATTAAAAATCCAATATTACTAACTAATTGCTAATAACCCTTAGGCTTAAGCGTAGGAACTGGAGGAGGTTGTTCAATGTCAGGACCACAAGCAAACTCTAACGTCGCTATTGGAGCTAGAAGTCTAGAAATGGGGGACTTTGGTGCCAAAGTCGTAGACATGGATCTGATTATTGTTGGGCTCTCCAATTGCCTTAGACCATGCCTTTGGATCAAACTTTGGCTGAACTAATATCGCATCACTATACTTCTACAATAAAGTCGAAGCATATGATTCCTACAAATAGAAAAATAATTAAAATTATTATGGAATTTAATTGGTAAGCAACATATATTTCGAATATAAACACACATATTCCTTACATAGACAGACTCACACCTATTGTCCTTAAATTCTCCGGTACCATTCTACCACTTGTGAATGCATTCTGTTAGCTTTATGATTGATCCTTCTTTTAATATGATAAAAGTTAATGATCAAAATATTGAATGCTTAGTG
>NW_018397269.1:4462012-4467426 GCF_002168275.2 Theobroma umbraticum
TAATGAAAAATCCCTATGCTTTCGATTGATAAATAAGTTATTCACTTCAAGTTTTATTATGTGTTTTAAAGCTTAAACTAATCTCTAGTTTCAAGACCTCAAAAAACGTGCACAAGTATCGAGAACAGGACTGAATGTATCGAGCCAACTTCTCAGAAGAGCAAAATTCCAAAGAGCAAGACTAAGTGTATCAAGATACACATCTCATGTATTAAGCTTTGCTTTCAATTTTCAGAATCTAGAGAAGAAGTTCGAATGTATTGAGATAGAAGACTTCAAGTACCAAAGCTTCACCTTCAAACTTCAAGAGCAATTGTCCAAGTACTCGACCTCAAAGTTGGGTTCAAAAAGAAGAATTTTCAATATATCAAGATTAAGGTATCTAGACAACAAAATGAGGTATGGAGATATTTCACATAGTTTTGATACCTAGATTCAAAGTCTTGATACCTGGTTTCAAAATCTTGATACCTAGTTTCAAAGTCTTATTACTTGACTTCTAAGTCTTGATACTCAACACAATGTATAGAGACTTGGCTTCAAAGTCTCGATACTTCGCCCTTAGATTTCAAATTCCAGAGAGCAAATGTTCAAGTATTGAGATGTCTTTCGAGGGTATCAATTTAGGAAAGTTAGAAAAGAACATAAATAACAACTAGTTTCTATATCAAATCATCCCCAATGGTTACAAAGCTTCTCCAAGGACTACAAAGCTTCTCTAACTATGAAAAGGACTGGTCCAACACATTTAAAAAGTGAAGAGATAAGACTGAAAGACCATTTGATCAAGAATCAAATGAAATGAAGAAGAAAAGGAAAAAAAAAGGAGAAAAACCAAGCTAGAACAACCACTCATATTCTTACTAAAGCTTGAGAGCTATTTGAGCTTCCACTTCCTTAAGCTTTCACTCGTATCTTTTGTAACCATTTCTTAGCTCTACAAAACTCTTGCTCCATCTAATCACCTAGCCAAATCAGCCTTCTAGAGGCATGTGTGAGCTTTAATGCTAGAAGAAAAAGTTATGCTTGAACCTTCAAAAGGCATTGATGTAAAGGTTCTGCTTGATCCTTGAAAAGGCTAGGGTTTTTCTTAATCCTTGAAAAAGCTAAATGTTAGCTTTATTCTTGTTTTGAAATGACAAAATTAATTAAACTTAATGAGCTTTGAAAATGAATGAAAGATAATTTTGAATATGATGAAAATCCTTAAAGATATGTTGAAGTTAAACTTAAGAGAAAGATATATTGAAATGCTAAAATTGATTGAACATGCTTTGAATGTAAATAATCATGCTATTGAACTTAAAGAAATGTCTCTTAGTTTTCCTAAAGATTTCTTATTTTCAAATTCAAAGTGCTAGCCTAAGAATCAAATTCTCAAAAGAAAAGACTTGATTCTTAAATGAGAAGAAAGCAAAATTTATTTATTTATCACAAGAAGGATTGATTCTGAAGAAGGGATAAGTTTGTTCTTAAATGAAAATCAATAGTGAAGAATCGATTCTGATAAGAGAAAAAGTCGATTCTTGGAAGACAAAAGCTTTAGGATTTGTGAAGAATTGACATCTTAGAGAGAATGAATCAATTCTAGAGGGATAGAATGTAAAAAGTAGAAACACAAAAAAGAAAATATCGATTCTACATGGAAAAGGTATCAGTTCTTGAAGCACAGCAAGATTCAAAAACTTGGTGACCAAGAAAGAGATGGTACAATTGGATAAGATTGAAGTGTCAAAAATCAAGCTCAAATTCAAATTTTACCACCAGATCACAGAGAATAATTGACACCTTGAGGCAAAAGAATCAATTCTCCAAGATTGCAAAAGTGTCACCATTGAACCTAGTTGTAAAAGAACCTACATCTCAAAATAGAAGAATTGATTCTCTAGAGCTAGAAAGCTCTAGAATTTATGAAGAACCGACAACTCAAGAGTAAAGAATTGATTCTACATATGTAAACAAAATGTGTAAACTGGTTGGAATGTACGAAAAGTGATTCAGATTTTACTCTAACATGCAAGAAATCATAAATGCTATAAATACCTACCTTGAGGACCTTAAAATAAGGAACTTAAATGAATTTTAATCATCTTTGAAGAAGAAAATAGGAAAAAAATAATCAAAAGAGCTTCGAGCAAAAAAATCATATCTTTGAGTAAGATGATAACCCAAGCATCACATTTTTATCCTTCAATTGATATTTTCTGAGCTTAAACCTTCCTTCATCATTTATATCTTTTAAGAAAGTTTTCACCTTTTTGATCATAAACTTCCTTATTAGCCTTGTTAGAGATTTTAAGCTAGAGATTCTTGAAAATTGATTGTTGTATTAGTTATACCTCCAAGCAAAAGTTAGAGTGATTTTGCCTAATCTTTTAAAAGGAAATATCTTCTATAAAGGTTGTGCTTAAACCTAAAGGCAGTGTCTTGGTGAAGGTTATGCTTGGTCATGTAAAAGGCATGTTGTGAAGGTTATGCCTGATCTTGTTGAAAGGCATGTTATAAAGGTTGTGCTTAATCTTGTTGAAAAGGTAAGTTGATAGTGGATTCTTCTTGTCCTATCAAAGGAGAAGACGTAGGCATTGAAAGGTTGAACCTTTATAGAATTCCTACTAAGTACTTTTTATTTTCCTACTCTTTACTTATTCATTTCATACTCTATTTTATTGTTCTATTTTCTCATATTTTTGCTTCATTTTCAAAGCTTTTTGAAAAGAGGGAATTTTTATTCCATAACCAATTCACCCCTTATTTATAGTTTTATTTTAAGTTTATCTTTCAAACATTGAGGTTATGTTTGCTCCTTAAAAAGGAAAAGTGGTTTGTGCTTGATCCTACGAAAAGGTAGAGTGAGTTATGCTTGATCCCATGAAAAGGTAGTGTAAGGTTATGCTTAATCCTTTCGAAAAAGTAATGTGTAAAGGTTATGCTTGATCTTTAAAAAGGTAGATTTTATAATGGATTGAGAACTCCTTGGTGAGCCAAGGGAGAGGATGTACGTACCTATGGAAAAAGCCAAACCTCTATAAATCATTTGTGTTTTTCCTTTACTCTTGATCCTCTTCTCCTTTTTGAACTTGCACTTCCTTTCTCTAATCTTCACTACTCCTTGTGGATTTTTGTGTGCAGTGAATGGATTTGGATATTTGAGTTCAAAACTATTTTCCTTAACTCATTCTTCAAATCACTTTTGATTTACTTTGAAATACACATGCTTTTCACCTTGATTTAAAGAGTCTTAAAAATCTACACTTATTTTGTTTTATTCTTGATTTACTATTACATCTTATTTTGTAATGGAGCATGACTAGTGTATGAACCTAGATGACAATAGCCTATTAGGCCTAAGCAAGCCTCTATAACTTTCATCATTAACAGTCATTAATGCAGAAACATATTTAAAAATCCATAGGCATACATTATCGACTTATGCATACCATCATATGCAGTATTACACATATATGAAACTCTTCAACATATTAAAGTAAGTACAAACATTTCATATATCATCAAAGTGCCACATTCTCAGTACACCATATCATGTACATGTCTCAACACCCTCAAGTGTCCATATGAGGTCTTGAGCCACTTTATACATTTAACTTAACATTCATAATATAATATACCCAAACATTTGGCTATATTATCATAACATACTCATAATCCATAAAACATATTCATAGTTTGTAAACATAACATAACAATGACTAAAAACATAACATAACATAGACTACTTGTCATGGAAATATGACATAATCTCTAAGCTGCAAGTGCCTACTACATCACCTACCAAAAAAGGAACGAATCACATCTCTATGACACTGGCTGCTATCAAAGACCTATCATTGATCTGCAATAAAAATAGTGAGGTAAAATAAAGTGTGAGTCATGACTCCGTGAGGGATACGGGGATGGAGACAAGCCAAGGGGAAGAGTTTTTCAAAACCATGCAATTGTAAGTACATATGATTCATAAACTCAATGCCATTACCTTTATGATCATATAACATAGCATTTAAAACATCCTTTGGAAAACAACTTTGCGTAGAACATTGAAACTCATTTATCCTAGAAAACCTCTTTAAAATCATGTGAAAATCCTTTTCTGCATCAATCTTATCGATACATTCTGGAATGTATCGATACATGCAAGAAATTTGTCAATACTTTTGAGAGTGTATCGATACATTTAACACAAAACACCTCCTGTAGCATTTTGTTGAAAATGTATTAATACATGCTCCACATGTATGATAACTCTATAGAGTTATCTTGCCACATTTTGATTATTAAAAATAGCTAAGTCGTTGTGTTTTAAAGTAATTTTAGTAGTTTTTATGCTTTTTGTTATTAAGTTTAATACATGTTGGAATATTGTAATTTTATTAATTTTAGTGCATTTTCATTTAAAAGTCTTAATTTGATCCATCACTGATTTAATCCTTGTCTTGAAGGTGTGCAAGTGCATAAAACTTTATGGAGGTGAACTAAGCAAGGATGATTGAGTGTAGAATTTTCTAAACTTATTGTGATATTTTGACCATAACTCTCTCCACAGAACTCCAAATGAGCTGATTCTTAATCCAATGGAAAGCTACGAGGGAGAGTTACAACTTTAGTGTTTATTATGTTTCTTAGTTTTGATCAAAATGTGGTTGAAATCTTTGTTGAAATTGAAGTACTGCACCAAAAGCAGAGAAAAGAAGGCAAAATAGTGAAGGTCGTAGCTCTCACTATTGAGAGCCACAACGCTCAAGGAGTTTTTTCAAAATAAAAGTCTTATGAGATTTTAAAGTGAGGGTTTTTAGAGGTTACTTAAAGGGCCTTTTTTAGAGGTTTTTGATTAAGGATGGTAAGCAACTATTTCGAAGAATTAGAACTATGAACGAAACAAGAAAGTAAAAGAACTTGAGAGAAAATCAAGATCAAAAGCTTCAATCATTAGATTCTTTGTCTACTTTTATGTTTCTCTAGTTTTCATTGACTTAGATTAATGGCTAATTTTCTTTAGATGATGTTTTAATTTGATATTATGAACTAATTTGCTTTTCTAGGATTGTAGTGAATTCCAACATGCAATCTAAATATTAGTTTCTCTATTATTTACTATGAATGAGTATAATTTTGTTTATTCAAATTTATGCTCAATGTTTTTAATTGTCTGGCCAATAATTAATTGATTTGTGAATCTAATTGAAGCGTGACAGAGAAATTTTATATTGGACTAAGATTTGAATAGTATATGTTCATATAACTTAGTTGATCTGTTTCATGATTAGGGTAGACATACAGAATTGCCATATATAGCCAAATTAGAACATTAGCTTAATGAACATTATTTAATTGATTACTATAGACATATAGTGACCTAATTAAGTTAGGTATTTGTGCAAGCATCTCGATGGAGACTTGTA
>NW_018397269.1:4467436-4476628 GCF_002168275.2 Theobroma umbraticum
GATTCTAGGTTAGTAAAACCACCCATGAATATAAATAATAAGAGAAGCTAGTCTTAGATGAAGTGTTGAATGAACCCATAATCCTAGGTTTTGATCTATTACCTTTCTCTAGTGAATGTACTTTAATTTAGTTTTTATTAATTTTTTAAAAAATTTAGTTACTTAAATAAGATTAGTTTGTCATGATTTTAGTACTTAGTGAAGATTTAAGAACATTTATGGGATACGATTCTAGACTTACTATCTATATTACTTGTTCGATACGTACACTTGTTGTGCAAAATTGACAACAAGTTTTTTGGCACTATTGTTGGGGATTTGTTTTCCTATTTATTTTTGTTTATATTAAAATTCAATAGATTAGTCTTAATTTGATTTTTTTTCTTGCTTTGTTTTTCAGGTTTGTTCTGCCATTGTTTGAGAAGAGCAAAAGGCTTAGAGATTATATTGTGTGATCCAGAAATTGAGAGAACATTCCTAAGACTTTCACAAGAAAATCAACAAGGTTTTGCTCAAACAAATGCCATGGTTAATCAACAAGGTGAGCAACAAATTCAAGAGTGAGTAGTAGATGAAAATAGTTACTCAAGGGATTTTGCTATTCTATTGGCACAAGGAATTCCATCAAGCATTGGAAGGCTAGCTATTCAAGTCAACTATCATCACCATGATTCAAACTTCAATCCAGTGTAGGGGTCTTCCAAATGATGATCTAAATGGCCATATTTCAAACTTCTTGGAGATATGTGATACCTTTAAACGTAATGGTGCCATAGATGATGGAATTGATTTTTGGCTTTTCCCTTTTTCATTGAAGGACAAAGCTAAAGCATGGCTGAATGCACTCCTTACTGGATCTATAACAATGTGGGATGATCTTACTCAAAAGGTTCTTGTTGAGTTCTTTCTTCCGACCAAGATTGTTAAAATGAGGAATGATATCACATCATTCATACAGCTAGATTCTAAATCATTGTACGAATCTTGGGAAAGATAAAAGGGCTTGCTTAAGCAATGCCCTCATTATGGTCTTCCAAAGTAGCTACAAGTGCAAACGTTTTACAATGGTTTGAGTGGTCATGTGGTGGTTGATTCCGCTGTGGGAGGAGCTTTAATGGCTAAGTCAATGGATAAGGCATATGATCTATTAGAGGAGATGGCTTCAAACAACTACCAATGGCCAGCAGAGCGATCAATGATAACTCTATTATATAAAGTTATTTTGACACATTTCAGGGCTTTAAGTAGCTAGATCTTTGAGATTTTAGGTTCGAATTTTAGCATTATAGGTGTTTTTCTAGTTTAAGTTTGATTACTTAGTAAGTGATTAATTTAAGTTATTTTAGTTAAATTTTATGTTGTTTTATTTTAAATTACTTTAAGAGTAGTTATTGCTAATTTATCTTATGACTTTTGTAGGAAATTAATGAAAAAGGCTCATTTGATGAAAGTCAGTGCAAGTATGGTGATGACTTCATTCATATATATTTTGGTATTTTAATCATATCTTTCTCTAAAAAACTCCAAATGAGGTGATTCTTAGACCACTGGAATTATAAGAAGAAGGGCTACAACGTTTATGTTTACCAATTTGCCCAGTTTTGATTTTATCATGGTCAAAATATTTATCAAAGTCTGAGCATTGAAGTTGTACTCATAGACTAAATATGATGCTGTATTTGAAGCATATCTTTTAATCTAGAAGTCCAATTGATGTGATTCTTATTTATTGAACAGTTAAGAGATAAGGCTAAAACTTTTATATTTACCACTTTGCTCTGTTCGAAACATATCAGGGTGAAAATCATGTTTGAATTTGATAGACTGCCACAGCATTGCGAGAACAAGGTTGCAGTTCTGATGAAAGGAACCACACATACAAATTTGCAAAGAGCTCAACGCTGCAGTGCTGGGTGACCTTTCAAAAATAAGAGAAGTTGATGAGATTTTGAAAATTAGGTTATTTGGAGCCTATTAAGGGACCTTTTTTAGAGATTTTGAGGGGGCAGCAAGCAACTATTCCAGATATTTGAAGCCAAGAACAAAGCAAGAAAACAAGAAAATTGGAGGGAGAGTCAAGATCACAAAGCTCTAACTATTAGTTTTCTCTCTTACTTTTCTGTTTTTCTTATTTTCTTTGACTTGGATTCATGGCTAAATTTCTTTGGATATTGTCTTTATTAGATATTATGAGCTAATTTATTTTTCTAGGATTGCAATTGAACTCACATGTAATTTAAATTTTTAATCGCTTTCTTGCTTATTTTTCAATGGGATTTGAATTGTTTAGTCTAAGTTGTTCTTAATGCTTTTAATTGCTTAACCACCAGTTAAATTGATTTAGGAACCTAAACAAACTTGGGAAAGGGAGTTTAGTGCAAACTAAAATTAGGATAGCATATGATCATATTACTTGATTTGCGTATAGAATATGGATATACCTATAGGCCATATGTAGTCAGATTAGAGCCTGAACTTAATGAATCTATTTTAATTTCAATCCACATATGGATATAGTGTTTGGTTAAAATAGATATTTTTATAAGATGAGTCGGGAAACCATTATAAATAATTTAGGACTCTAGGTTAGCTATTCAAACCATTGAAATAAGTTAAGAAAGGTAAGATTTAGATGAATGTGAAGGATATTGTATCCCTAGGCTTGTTTGATTTGATATTTACTCAAGTTATTATTATTTTGATTTTTCCTATTAGTTTAAATTTTAGTTAATTAGTTTTAGTTAATCAATTAATTTTGAATGTTTAGATAATATTAATTTGTTCTAATTTTAGTACTTAGTAAAATTTTAAATCAATTCTCTATGGGATCGACACTCTGCTTGCTAATATACTATATATTCGATACATATACTTGCAGAGTGAAATTTTAACTGACAATCAATGCATAGAAGAGTGGTTAGAGTTCATGACGTAAACGCCTTAACAACATTATTAGCACAGGTAGTAGTTTTAGCTAAGAAACTTAAATCTTTTAGTGCTAACTCCATTCAAATTCCTTTTATAGTTGGTGAATATTGTGGAGATGAGCACGCAAGTTATTAGTGTCCAAGCAATTTAGAAACAATGTAGTTTATGAGGAATAGACAATAGAACAATCCTTACTCCAACGCCTACAATGTGGAAAAACCATCTTAACTTCTCATGGGGCAATAATCGAGGGTTATCTTCAACTCAAAAGCCAAACATACCTTTTGGGTTCCAACAACAAACGAGAGCACTAATCCTAGAAAAGAAACCATCTATAAAGGATTTATTGATGTAGCTCATGACAAAGAATGATGCCATTGATCAAAATCAAACAACTCTCATTCAAAGTCAAGCGGCACTAATTCAAAACCTTAAGACCTACGTTAGTCAACTTGCTAACTCATTAAACAATAGAGCTCAAGGAAGACTACTTAGCGATACAAAAGCAAATATGAGGATGGAAAGTAAGGAACATGTTAACACTATTACCTTGAGAAGTGGTAAAGAAGTGGAAAGTAACCTAATGCAAATTGAACAAAAAGACAAGACAGTTGAGACTGATGCATAGATTGCAAGTTCTAGTAAGTAGTGTTATGAGAAGGAGAGAAAGGCACCTCTACCACCACCACCTTTTCCTCAACATTTTGAGAAACAATAAGAGGAAAGCTAGTTGCAAAAATTTGTAAAGGTGTTTAAAAAGCTTCACATCAGCATTCCTTTTGATGAGGCTTTGGAGCAAATGCCTTCATATGTAAAATTTCTTAAGGATATTTTATGTAAGAAGAGGTGGTTAGGTGAATTTAAGAGAGCAGCACTCACTAAGAAATATAGTGCAATCATTTTAAACAAGCTTCCTCTGAAGCTTAAGGAACATAGCAGCACTATTCCATGCACAATTGGTGCTTTATTTTTTGCCAAGGCATAGAGTGATTTGGGGGTAAGTATTAATTTGATGCCTTTGTCTATCTATAGCAAGTTGGGTTTAGGGCAGATTAAGCACAATAATATGACTCTACAATTAGTAGATATAACGCTCATATATCTAAAAGGTATAGTGGAAGATATACTTGTCAAAGTGGATAAATTCTTCTTCGCAACAGATTTCATAGTACTTAATATGGAGGAAGACAAAAAGGCTCCTATTATCTTTGATAGACCTTTTTTATACATTGCTAGAACACTCATCGATGTAGAAAAAGGAAAACTTACCTTGTGAGTATAAGATAAAGAGTAACATTTAACATTTTCAAAGCTTTTAAGTTTACTAATGATCATGGTGAGTGTTTCGTAGTTAGTGTGGTGAATAGGGTCACAAATGATGTTTTTAAAGAAAGTCATCCTAATGACCCACTTGAGGCATCATTAGTTTTTGACTCTAAGACAAGTGATACGGATGTCATAAAATGTATGAATGTGTTGAATGCCCCATCTTGTGTTTTGGGAATATAATTGAGACATTGGATCTCCCATCCTTTTCATCTGCAGTAGTGAAGCCGTCTATTGGAGAACCTCTTATGTTGGATCTCAAACCATTACCTAACCATTTAAGGTATGCATATCTTGGTGACTTATCTACTCTTTTTGTTATTGTTTCGTATGATATTACTAACATGTAATAAGATAAATTGTTACGAGTTTTACGAGAGCATAAAAAGGCTTTGGGGTGGACAATTGTAGATATCAAAGGGATGAGTCCTTCAATATGCATGCATAAAATTTTGTTAGAGGATAATCATAAAGGGACTATCAAGCATCAAAGAAGATTGAATCTAATCATGAAAGACGCGGTAAAGAAAGAGATCATAAAGTGGCTAGATGCTGGCACCATTTATCCTATTTTGGATAGTGAGTGGGTAAGTCCAGTGCAATGCATACTAAAGAAAGGTGGGATAGCAGTGGTTACAAATGAAAATAATAAGCTCATTCCCATAAAGGCAGTCACGTGATGGAAAGTTTGCATGGACTACCGAAAGCTAAATAAAGCCACTAGGAAAGACCATTTATTGATCAGATGTTGGATAGATTAACAAGCAAGGAGTACTATTGTTTTTTGGATGGGTATTCAAGATATAATCAAATGATAATAGCTTCAAAAAATCAAGAGAAAACAATCGTCACCAGTCCCTATGGCACGTTCGCCTTTAGGAGGATGCCATTTGGACTTTGCAATCTTCCAGCCATATCTAAATGATGCATAAGGGCTATCTTTTCAGATATGGTGGCAAAAACATTAGGGGTATTTATGGATGGCTTCTCAATATTTGGAAATAATTTTGATGAATGTTTGTTGAATCTTGACAAGGTGTTGAAAAGATGTGGACAAACAAACCTAGTGCTAAATTGGGAGAAGTACCATTTTATGATACACGAAGGTATCCTTTTTGATCACAAGGTGTTAAACAAAGGATTGGAGGTGGACTAAGCAAAGATAAAAACCATTGAGAAGCTTCCACCACCAACATCGGTAAAAGGTATTAAGAGTTTCCATAGACACATTGGTTTTTATCGACGATTCATTAAGGATTTTTCTAAAATTGCTAAACCTTTGTTTAATCTCTTAGAAAAATATGTCCCATTTAAATTTGATGATACATATCATGTTGCATTTATGGAATTGAAAAAGAAATTGACATCTACACCCATTATTGTAGTTCTTGATTGGTCACTTCTATTTGAGCTTATGTGTGATACTAGGTGCGGTGTTAGGTTAAAGAAATAATAAAATTTTTTATTCTATATATTATGCTAGCAAAACGTTGAACGAAACCTAGATGCATTACACCACCACTGAAAAGGAATTATTAGCTGTTGTGTATGCATTCGACAAGTTTCACTCATACTTAATTGACACTAATGTTATTGTTTATACTAACTACTCTGGAATTAAGTATTTGATTGCTAAGAAAGATGCCAAGCCAAGGTTGATAAGATGGATTTTGTTGCTACAAGAACTTGATTTGGAAATCAAGGACAAAAAAGATTCAAAGAATCAAGTAATAGACCATTTATCAAGGTTAGAACATGACAACCATGGTAAGGACTTAACTTTTATCAATGAGACATTCCTTGATGAACAACTATTACAAGTTAGTCAAAAGAATTTACCATGCTATGCTGACTATGTCAATTTTATTGTAAGTAAGCTTCTCCCTCCTAACTTAACTTTTCATCAAATAAAGAAATTTCTACATGATGTAAAATTTTATGTGTGGGATAACCCATTTTTGTTTAAGCATTATGTTGAGAGAATGATAAGAAGGTGCATTCTGCATGAGGAAGTTCAAAGCGTATTGAGACATTATCACTTTTCAAAATATGGGGGACATTTTGAAAGAGGTAGAACGGCAGCCAAAGTTCTTCAGTCAGGTTTGTATCAGCCTACACTTTTCAAGAATGCTCACAAGTTTGTTTTGCATTGTGACAAGTATTAAAGAATGGAGAATATTTCAAGAAGACATGAGATGCCAATCTATAAAATTCTTGAAGTGGAAATTTTTTATGTTTGGGAACTTAATTTCATAGGACAATTCATATCCTCTTTCAACAATTGTTACATCTTAATGGCTATTGACTATGTGTCAAAGTGGGTGGAAGCCTCAGCTTTGCCTACAAATGATGCCTAGGTTGTGCTAAAATTTTTAAAAAAGAATATTTTCACTCAATTTAGAAGACCGAGGGGCTATGGTGGTGATGAAGGGAGTCATTTTTGTAAAAAATATTTTACATCTCTGCTTACAATGTTTGAACAGACACACAAGGTGGCCACAGCTTATCACCCTCAAACAAGTGGACAAGTTGAACTGTTGAACCGAGAAATTAAGAGGATTTTAAAAAAAGTGGTATCTTAATCAAGGAAGGACTGGCCAGTAGACATAATGATGCATTAGGGCATATAAGATTGCTAATAAAACTCTGATCGGTAGGTCCCCATATCAATTAGTATTTGGAAAAGTGTGTCATCTTCCAATTGAGTCAAGCCTAGTGCATTTTAGGTAGTCAAAAAGTTAAACTTTGACTTGGAAACAACGAGTGAGAAGTTTTTTCTTCAATTGAATGAGATGGATGAACTACACTTGGATGCATATGAAAATGCCAAAATTTACAAAGAAAAGATGAAAAAATGGCATGATCAAAGGATTATTGAGCGTCATTTCGAGCCAGGTCAATCTGTGTTGTTGTTTAACTCATAATTAAAGCTATTTTCGGGCAATTTCAAATCAAGATGGTTGGGGCCCTTTCTTGTATCAAAGGTGTTTCCGCATGGAGCAGTGGAAATAGTAGATGGGTTAACAAATAAAACATTTAAAGTGAATAAGCAACTGTTAAAGCATTACTAAGGAGGTGACATTGATCATCAACAATCCTTCATCCATTTTTCTGATCCCAAATGAGTTTCCAAGTCTAGCTACTGACTATAAAGAAAGCATTTCTTGGGAGGCAACACAAGTTTCTAAACTTCTGTTACTTTTATGCTTATAGCATTCGTTTATGTTGTTTTTATTTGTAATTTTTTTGCCTTTCATTTGACTTTTTTAGTCTAATTATTTTGTCTCTTGAGTTTTTACAGGTTTTAGGATTCAAATTCAAATTAAACTTCAAATTGAAAAAAAAAATACAAATAGCCCAACGCCGTGGCCTTCAATAGGTAGAGTTGCAACACTACTATTGGGCATGATTTTCGTAATAAAACAAATAGCCTAGCATTGCACCCTCAAATGGAAAAGTCGTAGCACTGAAACTCAATCTAAAATCCTCAAGAAAAACAAAATGTTCAACGTCATAACCCTTAAAGGGCAAAACCGTGATTCTGAAATGTGAAACACCCTACACAAGAGACAAATTGTTGAGGGTCTCAACTCTCAATAATGTGAACTACAAAGTTGGTTTGGGGCCTAACCTTAGTCTCTTTTGTTTCTTTTTTTTTTTTTCCATCCATTACCAATCGCACACCCCTAACTCTTCCATTCCCTATTCTCTCTCTTCCTTTCCCTCTCTATTTTTTTTTCAAATTTTTTACCCACGCTAAGGTTAATTTTTCAAAAAAAAAAATTCTTACACCCAAACAATTTCCAAACCCATTCACTATCCATCATCCTCTCTGTTAACCTAATTATCTTTTATATTTTGAAATGAAAAAAAGAAATTATCAAAATTTTCACCTAACTCATAAAAGATCAAAGGTCTCATGTTCTCAAACAATGTCAAGTAAGTTTGAAAAAGCAAAGAAGTGAAAGCAGCTTTGAAAATGCATTCTAGTTCATATCTACTGATACATGTTCTTCATGTAGGGATGCATTTGGATAAGTATCGATAGATTCCAACATTTATCAATACATGTTTTTTAGTAAAAGCTAAAACTCAAAAGTCAAACTTAATCTATCAATACATCCTCAATTGTATTGATAGAATTGAGACAGAATGCATACTAACCTAAAAGCATCAATACATTTCTCAAATGTATCGATAAATTTTCAACAGAATGCTCACTGATCCAAAAGTATCAATACTTAGTGCCATGTATTGATACAAATTTAAGTAGATTATAGAGATCCCTGTAAGTAAGTTCAAATATATTGTTACATAAATAAATGTATCGATATAACTCGAAGGGAATTCAAAACAAAAGGCATGTATCGATACTTTCACATATGTATCGATACAATATGACCATTAAAGTTTTGGATAAAGAGAAAAGTGGCTATTTTCACATTAAAGGCTCTCTCAACTACCCTTAAAGCTTTAGCAACTATAAATACAAACTTCCTTAGCATTTATGAAGGTTAGAAGATTTGAAAACACAACTCAAGAGAGGAAAATTAGACAAGATACATTCAAAACCTATTGTACTCATCTTAAATACAAAAAGTCTTCTAGTCAAGCATTTATTAGGCTTCCATTCTTTCTTTTAAGTACTGTCACAAATTCTTCACTCAACCTTTAAGAGGCCTTCTTGTTGTACCTACATTTCTCTCATTGTATTTACTCAAGTGGATATACCTTAACCAATAGAAAAGGTAGAGTAGTTGTGCTTTAACCATAAAGGCATTGTATTGTATGGTTATACTTGATCCATAAAAGGCATTGTATTGAGTTTTTTTATTGAATAGTAGATTTTAAACTTCTTAGTGAATCTAAGGGAGAAGAAGTAAGTAAGGAGGCCGAACTTCTATAAAACACTTGTGTTAATTTCTCTACTATTCATTT
>NW_018397269.1:4476638-4478230 GCF_002168275.2 Theobroma umbraticum
TTCAATTCTCTTTCATTGATCTAAAAGCCAATTAGTTTGGTTTCTTTTTAAATTCAGCTTTTGAATTAGAGAAAAGATTTTGTTCAGAAAGAAATACAGTTTTTTTTTAATTTCTCAAAATAGTCCTATTCACCCTTTTTTGGACTTAATCATATTGAGCTAATTAACCTAACACTCTCCACAATCAAGTCCTCAACAAAATCTGTCAAGTAAGTTCTTTTCTTCAAAATCTTTCATTGGTTCTTCAAAATTATTGTTACTAGTCCTTGACATTGAAGATTTGATGGAAATTCATGTTCAAGGGATTACTTTAGCCTTGTGCTTAATGGGTATGTAGAAATTTCTGTGCATTGTTGGTTTGGGTAAGTTGATTTAAAGTGATTTGGTGGATTGTTGCATTTAAATACTTGATAATTTTAAATTAGTATATTTTGGTGATAATTTTTTTATAGAATTTGGAAATTATTGAACGTTGTAGTTTGGGTTGCTTTTTGTCTTGGTTGGTTGTTGCAATTTTTTTTGCAAATATGGGACTGAAGAGAACACGACCAAGTTCCAATGCTTTTTTTGATGCTATGAAGTTTGTATCTGCAGATGCTTCCACAAGATACTATAGCTCATTAATCAATAAGGCATTCATACTTGAACAAGGTTTGAATTTTCCTATAATCCATTATGAGGGGTGAGAAATCCTACCCTAAATATGAAGATAAGTTAGAAAATCCTTAAGTGAGCATATAGATTATATATTTTGAACATCAAACTTAGTTTTAACCTTTAAAAGAATTCATTGACACTTTTAGTTGTCTGTCACTATTAAAACAGAAAATTTTCTAAGTCCAAAAGGGGTCCAAACATGTGATTTTTATAGAATAATCCTTTGGAAATAAAAAATAGTGGTAATGATTCCCTTGATTTTTAGATGACCAAAAATAATTTTTAGATAACCAAAAATGATTTTTTTTCATAATTTTTGGTGTAAATTTGCTATGGTAAATGAGTGCCACAAATTTAATTTCAATCGAACTTTTTTGATTTTGTTCTTGAACCAAAATTTAGATTTTGATTATTTTAGATTTTGATTTTTTTTATATTTTTATTGAATCCAAATGGAAAGTTGTTTACTTATTTACATTAAATACCATTTAAGTAAATGAAGAGTAAAAATATCTTAAGTGAATGGAAAGTGAAAAGTATATAGGACATTTACTTAAATGATATTTAATGTAAATAAGGAGGACAAATTTTGTAGGCAATCTGCCTTAGAAATAACATTCTGTCTCAAAAGTATCAATACATATTCATGATGTATCAATACATATAGCCCAAAAAGTGTTTTTGATGAGCATATATCAGTACTTGCTCATAATGTATCGATATATTTCATCGATTTCAGAAAAATAAAAGGGATAAAAATATATTTTCTCACCATAGCTTATAAATATACCCTATTTTTCAAGGGTTGGCAACCCTTAGCTACATTTGGAAGGTAAAACCCCAATTCTTAAGCTCTTCCAACTCATTTTTAACTAAAAACTCCGTTTTTATGATTATAAAGCTTAGTTTTAGGTTTTTATGGAAAAAGATGACAT
>NW_018397269.1:4478240-4478614 GCF_002168275.2 Theobroma umbraticum
TAAATCTTTTGGTCTTGGATTTTTGAAACTTAAATAGTTGTTTTATTGCCCAGAATTTCTATTGGTGATTAAAGCTTAAAGTTTTTATGATTTTCTTAGGCATCAAAGCTCACCTAAGATAAAGATGAAAGATTAATGAGTTTCTAAGTATGGGTTACCTAGAAAATTAGTTTAGCTAGTACATAGAATCATTATTACAAGATTTTTATTCTAGGAAATGATTGTGATGGTTGTTGTATGATAGGAACACTTGAAAACTCCACAAATCTTGTCGAAATGGAGTTGTGATTGGAGCTGGAAAATGAATCTCCAACTAGGTGAATGGACACACCACTTTCAAATTATTTTGATATGTAAAGCTAGCATGATTTCTA
>NW_018397269.1:4478624-4479117 GCF_002168275.2 Theobroma umbraticum
TATTTATGTATATTGAAATGATATCTCTAAAATAGTTTATCAAAGGATTTGATTTTCAAGAATGAAAAATGATTTCCTATGAAAAATAAATTCTTAGTGATGGTGATATAATTGATGCAATGGTCTTCAAATTGTTTACAAATCTACTTTGTATGTAAACATTCTACTATGTATTATTTTTCAACAAGGGGGGACAAGCACCTTATGTCTGAAGTCCATTCAATGACTCCCATCTTCAAACTAATGTGGGCACGAGATATTGTATATTTATTTATAGATGCTATAATGTGCATGTTCACTATGAAGAATATCGTAAGATTAAGTATATGATGTAAATTTCATATACCATATGAGATAATTAAGTCTGCATGATGTATACTATAAAATTGTGTATATGATGTAAATTTCATATACCATATGAGGAGATTAAGTATGCATGATAAATGCCATGAGATTATACATATAATGTATTTTCCATATACCTTATGAGATG
>NW_018397269.1:4479127-4479682 GCF_002168275.2 Theobroma umbraticum
TATGTGAAGGACATTTCACATACCTAATGCTATGAGTATGAAAACTATATTAGTGTGATTGATTCCACTCTCACGGGGTGCAATTGACAACTTCACGCCTATGATGCATCATAACACCTAAGGGCAATGGGGATGTACATTTCCAACCTAAGGTGATAGGGGGTGTACCATCACAACATATGAGTCTAATGTTAATGGAATGATCATAATTATTATGTTTATGGAATGTTGCATACTAATGTTATTTGAGCATTGGTCATGATTTGTATTTTATGGTGGCATGAGAATGTACTTAGTGAAGAAAACTAATCCTTAACAAAAGTCTCGAGAGGTAAGGGTACTTCAGGAATGATAAACATGGAAGATTTTACCTAAAAATTTAGGTTCTAGGTTGAAAGTATCGATACATATGGGTTAGGTATCGATACATTCTAAACAGAATGCTTCAAGAGGCTTTTTGTGTGAAATGTATCAATACATTTCACTTACTAATGTATCAATAGATGCTTAAAAGTATCGATACATGAAAACTCTATTATATAGAGTTATTTTGAC
>NW_018397269.1:4479692-4480602 GCF_002168275.2 Theobroma umbraticum
GGCTTAAGTAGCTAGATCTTTGAGATTTTAGATTCGGATTGTAGCATCTTAGGTATTTTTCTAGTTTAAGTTTGATTACATGTTGAGTAACTAATTTAAGTTATTTTAGTTAAATTTTAGGTCATTTTGTTTTAAATTACTTTAAAGGTAATTATTGCTAGTTTCTTTTATTGCTTATGAAGGAAATTTGATGAAAAAGGCTCATTTGATGAAAATCCATGCAAGTACAGTGATAGTTTCATTCATATATATATATTTTTTGACCGTATCTCTTTGTAAAGGACTCCAAATGAAGTGATTCTTAGACCACTATAACGATAAGAGGAAGGGCTACAACGTTTATGTTGACCACTTTTCCAAGTTCGGACTGGATCATGGTCAAAATATTTGTCTGAGTCAGAGCACTGTAGCAGTATGTATGGACTGAATATGATGCGGTATTTGGAGCTTATCATTCAATCCCAATGTTCAATTGATGTGATTCTTAAGCCATTGGAAAGTTAAGAGATAGGGCTAAAACTTTCATGTTTGTCACTTTGCCCAGTTCAAAGCAGATTAGGGTGAAAATGATATTTGAAATTAATAGATTGTCACACCATTAGGAGAACAAGGCTGCAATGTTGGTAAAAGGAAGCACACTACATTTTCCTGAGAGCTCAACCTTGCTAAGCTGAAAAAGTAGTGCCGTAGTGCTGGGTTATTTTCCAAAAATCAAAAAAGTTGACGAGATTTTGAAAATTAGGTTACTTAAAGCCTATTTAAGGGACCTTATTCAGAGATTTTAAGGAGGAGGCAGCAAGCAACTATTTTGGAGATTTGGAGCCAAGAACAAAGCAAGAAAACGAGAGAATTTGAGAGAGAATTGAGATCATAAAGCTTCAACAATTAGTTTCTTTCTCTACTTTTATGT
>NW_018397269.1:4480612-4495614 GCF_002168275.2 Theobroma umbraticum
TTCTTTGACTTGGATTCATGGCTAAAGTTCTTTAGATGTTGTTTTTGTTTGTTATTATGAGCTAAATTATCTTTCTAGGATTGTGGTGGATTTCAACATGTAGTTTGAATATTAGTTTCTTTTTTATTTATCATGAATGGTGTAGTTTTGCTTATTCAAATTTTTTCTTAATACTTTAATTGCTTGGCTAACAATTAACTAATTTTTGAGTCTAACTGAGATTAGACAGAGAGATTTAAGATTAGGCTAAAGTTTGAATAGTGTATGTTCATGTCACTTAGGTGATCTGATTCGCGATTCGGATAGACATACACCAATTGCCTTACATAGCCACATTAGGACACTTACTTAATGAACTTAATTTAATTGATTCCTATAGACATAGAGTGAACAAATTTAGGTATTTGTACAAGCAATTTGACGGAGACTTGTCAATAGCTTTGGATTCTAGGTAAATAAAACTGCCCAGGAAAGATAAATAACAAGAAAAGTTAGTCTCAGATGAAATGTTAAATCAACCCATAATCCTACGTCTTTAATATACTTCTTTTCTCAACTTATTTAGTTTGTTAGTTAATTTTGTGTTTATTTTAATTTTGTTTTAATTAATTTTTTGCATATTTTGATTACTTAATTATGATTGATTTGTTATAAGATTTTAGTACTTAGTAAAAATTTAAGAACAAATCTCCATGGGAACAATACTCTACTTCATCACTATATTACTTGTTTGATACGTATACTTGCTTGTGCAAACTCAACAACTATACATTCAAGAATGTATCGATAGATTTGGTTCAGAGTAGGTTGTTTGATTGAATTTGATGATAATTTTAAAGGTAAAGGATTTCCAAAGGTTTATATTAACATGTTTCCAAACGAATGCTATTCAAATGTTTTTTGAATGTGTTCAATAACATGTTTTATAAATTCTATGATGAAATTGTTTATGAATGTCATGAGATTATGAATACATGTTTACAAAATACTCTTATTCCCTGCCTTGTTCCCTTCTCGTATTCAATCATGGAGTCATTATGACTCACACGTTATTTTTCTCAATTTTTTTGTTGCAGATCAGTGATAGCGTCTAATAGTAGCCAATGTTTAGTCTTCATTCTTTGGTAGGTGTCTAGCAACCACTTGATGCTAAGAGAGTTGGTCATGTTCTACTAACGTGTCAATCTTTTACTTTATGTTTGTGTTCATAGACTATGAACATATTTATTTATGTTAATGTTGCTAATATTAGACATGTTATATTGAGAATGTTATGTATAACATTATGGTGATGACTTGAAACACTGCATGAACACCCGAGGGTGTTGTTGACAACTAATGTTAATGTGCACTATGACAGTGTCCGATCTTATTTTTGGACACCTAGTGAATTGTAGGAAAATCACTACCATACCAACGATTGATTTTTCAACCAAGCAAACTTACCAATTATTTTTCAAGAATGCTTTCAACTTGAACATTTAGTGGATAAGTTGTGGAATGCTAGACTACAGAATGGCAACCGATTTGTCTCTCTTTTCTTCTTAAAAATTAATGGCTATTTTCCTTTGAAGAAATCAACCAAGAATGGGAGAAAGGAAGAGAGTTGTGGAAAAGTTAGGAAAAGGAGGAGAGAAGTGGTTGTAGAGACTTTCTCAAGAGAGATACATACGTTTCTTTTCTTCCAATCACTTTTTCTTTTATTAAAATTCTTGCCTCAAAGCTTTAATTAAAATCGAATACATTTGAATCAATCTTGACCATCCGTTTAAAGTTATGGATGCATTAAACATACTTCATAATTATCAATATTAAATTTAAAGAATAAATACTTTAATTTTTTAATTATCATTTAGAGTTATTGATAAAATAAAACTCCTTGTTAAATAATAACTCTTTTTTATTATTATCCAACTTTATTTAAAAAGAATTAATACCAAATAAAAGAGTGATAGTCAAACATGGAGAGTCTCTTTTTATCAACATGGATATCTGGATTCATTTTGTAAAAATCTTTCTATCATTATCTTAATTTAAGATAACTCTTATCTTTAATTAAGACAAAATATGTTATCTTATCTAAATTGAGATAAACATGTTTTCTTGTCTCGAGTAAGATAAAACATATTTTTCTTTGCTTAAATTAAGATAAACATGTTTTCTTGCCTAAATTAAGACAAGACATGTTTTCTTGTCTAAATTAAGACAAAATATGCTTTCTTGTCTAAATTAAGACAAAAATGTAAAAGTTATTATTTTTGTACACAAATTTAATTAACCAAATAAAACATTCATTCCAATTTAAACAAGTTGAATTCTACGAAGCTAAGTGGAGAATCTATTTGGACATAGATATTCCAAGCTTGTTGCTTGCTAAATTATTAAGATATTTGTTTTAAAGATTTTCTCAATTCAACAAGGAAATCAAGCAAGTGCACATGGTCATCAAGCAAACTAAAATGATAGTGGAAAAAACAATGTAATTAAAGCCTAGGACTATAAATTCAGCTATTACTTTATTGGGATACAAGGTTAATTAACTACCTACTTTTTATGAGGATTAATTTAGTCTAGGTTCCTTAAGCATCCATAATACTTCGTCAAGTCATCATACAATTGCCTAGCTTCATTAACTATCTAAATGTCTATAGAAAATTAATTAAAGCTAAGTTAATTAAGTTTAGGTCCTATATTTGACTATGTATGATTAATAGATATATATGTATCCTATTAATTAATCACCCACTTAATTTCTTAATATGAAATGAACATATACCACTCAAATTTAGAGCAATTTAGACTATATTTGTCAATCTTCATCTAAAACCTCATACTCAACTTGTTGGTGATCAAGCAACAAATGAGGCACTAAGCACAAATTTGGATAAACATTGATTCCCATAAAATGAAAATAGAATTCAATCCAAAATATCCAACTACACAATAGCATCCACCATAATTCTAGATTAAGAGTTCTAGCTCAACATATTCAAAAGGCTAATACAAATTTTAACAAAATGAAACATTGTTCCACAAAAAGAGTTAGAGAGAGAAAATCTAATCTAGAGTGAGAAATTATTTGCTGTAGCTTTTTGATCCTTCCAAGCTCTTGATTCCTCTCCTTTTTCCTCCTCTCTTCTTTTGTTTTATGATTTTCTCTCCTTTAGAAGCTGCTTTAACCTCTTCCTGTTGAAAATCGCTTTAAAATGGCCTATATACACCTCCTTTAAAGCCCTAGAGTCAAAAATTGAGAATTACAGATTTTAAAAACCCCATTCAAGCACTATGGTGCTGGGTGGCTAGCATTAAGGTGCCCAGCTCATTGTGTTGTGTGGGAGACATGCCTTCTTGGCCCTTCAGCCTGCCTAGTGTAAAGCTGCTGCAATCTAGCTATTTCTAATGCAATTTTGACCATTTTTTAATCAGAATTTGGTGAAGTGATAAACATAAGAGTTATAGCCCTTACTCTTATCTTAACAATGCTATAAGAATCACGTTGATTAGAGTTCTATAGCTTGAGTTATATCTAAAATACCATAGTATGTTTGGTAAAGTCTACACTTGGCCAACTTGTACAATTCTTTACCATTTAACCCCTTCTCTTTTGAGGACCTTAAAAACATAGGAACTAAATCAGCCATAGCTAAAAATGGGCATTTTTACCATGCAAATGTAAAATAACTGGAAGTAAACTAGCTTAATCATGAGTTAACTAAGTAAAGAAAAATGAAGAAAACTACTTAAAACTTGGCCTAAACACACAGACTTAGCCATTTTATCACTCAAAATATGACAAGATAACTCTATATAATAAAGTTATCACACAGCTAAACATAATATTTTTTTAGTCCTCGAGCAAAACTCTAAACCAAAGAAAGAAACATGAACATCAAAAGCATTGAACTACAAATCGGTTGCACCAATCCAAAGATCTCCAAAGATCACTTTTAATCCCTCGTAAGTTATCTTGTTTCCTAAACTTAAAGTAAAGCACAGATATTATTGAAGTTCACATTTCAATAGGTTGTAAGCTCATTCTTCAAATGGAATTTTGTGTATGTGTGTATAGCTTCTTGCAATGAAAATTACGTCATTTAGATATGTTAAAGCTCATGTAAAAGTTCAAATTAGTCAAGGGTTTCATATGTTTGCTCTTTATTTCTCTCTCCACTAATGTAGACTAACACTTAATGAAGGATTCGTAGGACTTTATTTAACTTGTAATGAGTGGCTAGGGTCAAGTTCTGATAGAAGATAAAATGTAGCTTAAATCACCCTAAGCACATGATTATTCTGGGATCTCTAGTGAGCTTTACTTTTCACTTTTTCTAATCACACCCTTTTTCTTCAATTTATCCGTTCTTTTTATTCATCAAACACTTTATTCTATTTTTGGATTTTTCATTATTTTTTCTTCTTTTCTTTCTTTTTCTTTCATCAAAATTTAATACTCCCAAACTTATGCCATTTTATGATAGGTAGTAGGGTTAGTTCTCTACAACTATTTGAATTTTGAGTCCAACTTCGCTTCTCTACCTTTTTCACCATTACTAAGCTTAACATATCTCCTAAAAATAATCTATGTGCTTAGGAGTGATGGGTGCTAAAGTGGGAATTTTATTTATACATTAAGGCTTTTTACTAAATGTTTAATGAATGCAAGGAAAAATTTGGCTCAAAAAAGGGTGACTAAGGATATAATTGTCTTTGGCAGGCTCGAAAAGCTCAATTGATCCAAAGATGGCATAAGTCATCTCCCTAACTAACTGTAGTCTAGGATTTCGCCTCGAGAGAAATTAAAACAAATTCTAAAACTCAAGACTTTCTTCAAAAATTTACACTTGGATAAATATTCTCTAAATATACACAATTATTCAAAGCATGATGCATGTGCTCAATTTGATGGAAATTCTCATTCTACAATGATGCTTAACAACAAAGTTCAACATAATACTTAAACAATATTCACGCTTATTAAAAGCATAAGATAACAAGATAACTGATTTTTCATTGTTGGATAAGTGAATCACATAAATTGGTGCAAGTAACTCTAGTTTAGAATCTTAAAATATGCAAAAAAATTAAATTATGAACAACTTATCTAAACTTAAAGTCTAAAAACATAGAGAAAATAAAGCTTAAAAACTAAAAAGTTCCCCCCAAACTTAGAATTAACATTGTCCTCAATGTTAAAAAGCAAAGAAAAAAAGTCAAGAATACTACCCCGGTTTGTGAAGATCCTCTAATCTTCCTCTTCATCCTCATTATATCTAAAGTAGCTGGGAAGATTCGTTACAATGATGAAAATCTAAACAAGAAAAAGAACAAAAACACATTAATTGGAAAATCTAAAAAAAATAACTTCAAATAAAAAGAGTAAGAGTTTTAAAAACTTGGGTTGCCTTCAGAAAAGTGCTTTTTGATAGTCACTAGCTTGACTATGGCACCCCATTCTACATTTCTTCATCTACAACATATGGCTTAAGGCTTATTCCATTAACCATAAATACTCTAGTGGTCTCACTCTCTATCTGTGTTATCCCACATAGATAGATCTTAATCACTTTAAAAGGACCCAACCATCTTGCCTTACTTTTCCGTGAAAAAGTTTGAAGCTAGAAAAATTTAGTGACACTTGCTGTCCAACAAGAAAATTGAGACAACTAGGAGGTGGTGAACGATGCTTCTCAAGGGACTACTCAGTTTTGATATATAGAGGTGGTAGCTTTAACCCAAAGGTTTGTGCTTGATTACTTATGGGTGGAGAAATAGGCTTACCCTTGCTCTTTTCAACCACATTCATTCTAAAGCAACTAACTAAAGAGGTAGGATGCTTAATTGCATTGAAAATATTGACCTCAACTACTGGTTTTCCAACTCTGAATGTTATCTTGCCTTCCTTCACATCAGTGAGTGCACTTGCAATTACTAAGAAAGGTCATCCCAAGATCAAAGGAATTTCCACTTCTTCTTTCATCTCAAGCACAACAAAGTTAATCAGGATGTAGAAATGCCCCACTTTAACCAACACATCCTCTATGATTCGAACAAGGTGAAAAATTATTGTATTTACTAATTGCAAGGTAACTGTAGTAGGTTGAATGTCTTTACATCCAAGTTTTCTAGTAATAGATAAAGGCATTAGTGACACACTGGCACCCAAATCACAAAAAGCTTTAGAAAATTTAGAACCGCCAATAGCACAAGGTATAAAAAAACTCTCTGTATCTTTTAGCTTTGGTGGGACCTTGCTCTAAATAATATCACTACACTCTTCAATGAGTGCCACTGTCTCATACTCACCTAGCTTCTTTTTCTTTGTCAAAATATCTTTCAAAAACTTAACATATGAAGGCATCTGTTCCAAAGCTTCAACTAAAGGGATGTTGGTGTGAAGCTTCACGAATACCTTTAGAAATTTTTGAAATTGAGCAACCAACTTTTGCTTTAGAAGTGCTGAACAAATGGAGGAGAAGGGTATGTTACCAATGCATCCTTATCTTACACTTGCTTGTTTAACTTCCCAACTTCTAATTCATTCTTAATTGGCTTCTCTCATAGCTTTTCTTTTTCATTGCTGTTGTTAACCTCTTTCCCACTATGAAGGAATACTGCCATATAAGGTTCCTTGCTTTCCCTTCTAGGATTAGGTTCAGTATTACTCGATAAAGTCCTTTGAGGCCTATTGTTGACAACATTGGCTATTTACCCTACTTGAGTCTCAAGATTTTCTAATGAAGCTACTTGACTATGAATAAGGGCATCTATCTTAGCCATATATTACATGAGCAATTCTTCCATGGATGACTTCTTTTCTTGCACTAAGGGTCTATGTTGCTATGGAAAATCCGAGGAAAATTTGGTCTCAAAGCTGATGAAGGGCCTTGATTGTTGTTCCAACCCAAGATTATATGTGTTTGAGTATGGATTATTTTACTAACTGTTCCCCACAAATTGTACTAACTCCATACTCAAATGACACTGGTCACTTGAATGCCCCTCACCACAATAATCACTATAAATAAAAGGACTCTCCACTAAATAGACTCCAAAAAAATCAATTTTCTTAGTAAGGGTGGCTACTTAAGCAATCAAAGCATTAATGGCATCTAGCTCATAAACACTCACTACCCTCCTTAGCAAGGCCTTCTCAAAATGCCACTAATAGTTGTTAGAGGCCATCGCTTCTAATAGATCATAAGCATCATCAATTGACTTAACCATTAGAACATCGTCAGTTGCGACATTAATGGTAGTCTGAATTGGATTCCACAACCCATTATAGAATGTTTGTACCTGCAACCACTTGGGAAAACCATGGTGTGGGCATCTTCGGAGTAAGTCTTTATACCTCTCTCAGGCTTTGTATAAAGATTTAAAATACAACTGCATGACAAAAGAAATATCATTCCTCATATTTGCAATATTTGCAAGAAGGGGGAACTTGTCTAGAAATTTTGATGCAAGGTCATCCCAAGTAGTGATGGAGTTGGTGGGAGGAGATTTTAAGCAAACTTTTACCTTGTCCTGTATTAAGACTGAAAACAACCTCAACAAAATGGTGTCATCGGTGACCCCATTATGCTTGAAGGTATTACAAATCTCTAAAAAGTTAGCAATATGAGCATTGGGGTCATCATTTGAAAGGCCTCCAAATTGGACTAATGTTTGTATCATTTGGATAATAGTCGACTTGATCTCAAAGTTGTTAGCTTGAATTGCCAGCCTCTGAATACTTGAATGAAGACCTTGAACCAACAGGATTGCACAATCTCTCAAGGACCTATTGTCCACTACTGATAACTCTATGATATAAAGTTATTTGGGCTTAATTTTGATAGTAATTTAGATTATTTCTTACTGTAATGCAAAGAAATTAGTAGCTTTTATTTAAATTATTTTAAATTAATCAATTTAGTGAGTCAATCTAATCTTAAATAATTTTATGATTAATTTGGTGTTAATGTGATTAAAATAGGTTGTCGTTGATTTGTTCGTGCTTTTGTAGGTGTTTACTGAAGGAAGAATTTTAATGGAAGAAGGAAAACAATTTTGAAGTGCAGACTTTCACTGCATATATTCTGGTATTTCAATCATAACTCTCTCTACAAAACTTGAAATGAGATTATTCTTAAACCATTTGAAACTAAGAGAACAAGCTACAACTTTCATCTTTACTACTTTACCTAGTTCGGCTTGGAAGTTGGATAAAAAGCTTGTCGAGTTAAAGCAATGCAGTAGTCCTAAAGTAATTATGATTTATGCTAATTAATTGGTCGAGGCTGTGGTTTAGGTGGAGGTAGGCCACATCTCACATAGTTTGATGAGGAAATCGTTACTGGAATTGACTTCTTTCCTCACCTAACTTGGCATAACTTCAAAGCCCTATAAAAACAACCTTTCAAAGGACTTCTAAGGAGAGAACGAAAAACCAGATTGGCAGTTGAGAATCAAGATGCAAAGTTATTGAAGTTATGAAGAATTTCAAGGATTCAAGAAGATTTGGAAGATCAAGATTATAATTCTTAGGTTCTATCATATTTTTGTTATTCTTTTTTCTTTTTAGTTTGATTTTAATGTTTAAACCTAATTTGATGATGATGTATGACTTGATAGGGAACTAATTGATTTATCTAAGATTATGATTGAGCTAAATACCAAGTCTAATTTATTTATCTCCCTTTTGCTTATGTTCGATGGATTTAAGTTGTTTATTTTATTCAATACTTAATACTTCTAATTGCTTGATCACCAATTAGATTGAATTTGAAACCCAGGTTAAAACTTAAATAAAATAACGTATTATTGAATACACTTAGTTGATTAGGTGGATGATTTGTATATAGGGTAAACATATACCTATAAGCCATAAGTAGCCTAAATTAGAGCACGAACTTAGTGAATTTGTCTTTAATTTAGTTTGCATAGACATATAGTAAATTAATTGAGAGAGATACTTTTATGAGAAACTCGACAGAGACTTGTAAATAATTTAGGACTCTAAGTTCGCAACCTAATCCATTAAACTAAGTTAAAATAAAGAGATAATAATCAAATGAACCATTGAAGGACATAATAGTCTTAAGTCTAAAAGTCAATCAAATCTAAAAAAGTAATTTTGTTAAGTAAATTTAGATTAGTTTTAATTTGTAAGTTTGATTTTATTTTGCTTTTTAATTTTAGTGTTTGGATAAAATTAAGGTGTGTAATTTTAATAATTAATAATAAGAATTAATTCAATTCCTTGTGGGAATGACACTTTACTCATCATTATATTATCTTTACAATACGTATACTTGCATGAGTAGAACATTGAACAACAAGTTTTTTGCATTATTGCCAGGGAGTTAATTTTTAGTTCTTTCTTGTTAATATTAATACCAACCATTCATAATTTTAATGCAGACTTTTCTTTTGTTTAATTTTTAGGTACTTTTAGCCTTTGTATGCGAATAACCCTAAATTTGGAAATTGTTTCTCTTTATCCAAAAATCAAAGAGACTTTTCAAATACTTCGAAGGAAAAATTAAATAGTTCTACTTCAAGTAAAACAATGGCTGATTAACAAAAGGAAGAGACCAAGTCTTTAAGGGATTATGCTGTCTCACAAGTACAAAGTCTTCACTCTATTATTTGAAGACCTCCTACTCAAACCAACAATTTTGAAATTAAGCCATCAATCATTCAGATGATTCAGACTTCTATTTAGTTTGAGGGTTTTCCTAATGATGATTTAAATGGTCATATTGTAAATTTTTGAGAAATCTACAATACATTCAAGGCTAATGGTGTTACTGAAAATGCCATAAGACTGAGGCTTTTCACTTTTTCATTAAGAGAAAAAGCAAAGAGTTGGTTAAATTCGCTTCCCACTGGTTCCATTAATACTTGAGATGATTTAGCTCATAAATTCTTAGCAAAATTCTTCCCACCTGCCAAGACAACAAAGATACGAAATGATATCATTCCTTTCATGCAATTTGATTTTGAATCACTATATGAGACTTGGGAAAGATATAAAGATTTGATAAGAAGGTGTCCTCACCATGGATTACCTAAGTGGTTGCAAGTTCAGACTTTTTATAATGCTTTGCTGGGACCTTTTAATACTACCATTGATGTTGTAGCTAGAGCTGCCTTCATGAGTAAATCCATTGATGAGTCATATGATTTGCTTAAAGAGATGGCTTCCAATAACTATCAATAGCCATTTGAAAAATTAGGTACAAGAAAAATTGCTGGAGTTCATGAATCAAATGTGATGAATACTTTATCTATACAATTGGCTTCTCTCACAAAAAAGAATAGATAAACACAGTGTTAATGTTGTTTAGAATCCCTTGGTGACATGAATTTTATGGAGAAGGACACTCCAATGACAATTGTCCCATCTATTTTAAATATTATCAATTTGTTGGAAATAGGCAATAGAATTATCTCTATTCCAACACGTATAATCCTAGTGGAGGAATCATCTTAATTTCTCATGGGGTAACAACCAAGGGTCTTCATTAGCATCTAAGTTAAACTTTTCTCTTGGATTTCTATCTAGAGCCCCCATGCTAAAGAAAAAGCCTTCAATGGAAGAGATATTCATGCAATACAAGACAAAGATTGATGTATTCATTCAAAGTCAAACAATCAATAAGAAATCTTAAGACACAAGTGGGCCAACTTGCTAATGCTCTAAATAACAGACCTCATGGTATCTTGCCAAGTGATACTAAGCCCAATCCAAGAAAAGAAGGTAAAGAACATTGTAAGGCAATCAATATACATAAAAGTCAAAAGGTAAGTAATAAAGCTTTCAATTCTAAAACTTCAATTCAATCTAATAAGAAAGAAATTGAAAAAGATGCTGAAAAAAAAATTATGGTTGAACAATCTACTAAAATTTCAAAAGAAGAAAGATCATAATTAAAATCTACTCCCACACTTCCACCACCTTTTCCTTAAAGATTTCAAAAAGAAAAAGTTGAAAAATAATTCCAAATATTTATTGATGTGTTTAAAACATTACATATTAATATTCTTTTTGCTGAAACTTCGGAACAAATCCCAAGATATGTTAAATTTTTTAAAGATATCCTGTCTCAAAAAAGGAATTAGGTTACTTTGAAACTATTACATTTACTGAAAAGTGTCGTGCCATCATTCAAAATAAGCTTCCACGAAAGCTTAAAGATCCAAGTAGTTTACTATTCCTTGTACTATTGGTGCTCTTTGTTTTGCTAAAGCTTTAAGTGATTTAGGTGTAAGTATAAATTTGATGCCATTATCCATTTACAAAAAATTGAGTTTGGAAGAGATTAAGCCAACTTTTGTGACTTTACAACTTCCTAATTGATCCATCACCTATCCTTATGGTAAGTTTATTTTTCCAGTAGATTTTATTATTCTTGTTATGGAAGAAAATCATGAAATACTAATCATTCTTGGGACACTATTCTTGAGAACTGTTCAAGCTCTAATTGATGTGGAAAAAGGTGAGCTTACTTTAAGGGTTGAAGATCAACAGGTAACATTTAGTATTTTTAGAGCTTTAAAATTTTTTGATAAACATGATGAATGTTTCTCAATTAATGTGGTGGATGACTTAACCAACAATGTGTTTATAAAGAATCATCATGATCCACTGGAAACTTTTTTAAATTTTTCATGAGATATTATTGATGAAAACATTCTTGAATGCACTAATTATCTTGATGCCCCATCACGTCTCCCAAAATCCTAATTTGAGGCTTTGGAATTATTAATTACAACTACACCAATTAAGCCTTCCATTGAAGAACCTCTTTCACTAAAGCTCAAACCATTGCCTAATCATTTAAGGTACACTTTATTGGCAAATTCTTCTACACTACCAGTAATTATTTCTTCTTCTCTTTCTAATCTACAAGAAAATAAACTACTTCAAGTTTTAAGAGACTACCAAAGAGCAATTGGGTGGACCATTACAGACATCAAAGAAATTAGTCCATTAATTTGCATGCACAAAATTCTTTTGGAAGAAAATCACAAAGCAACCATTGACCATAAACAAAGGCTAAATCCTATTATGAAAGAGGTAGTAAAGAAAGAAATTAACAAGTGGCTAGATGCAGATATTATCTATCTTATTTCTAATAGTTCATGGGTAAGTTCAATCCAATGTGTCCTTAAGAAAAAAGGTATGATTGTAGTTTCTAATGCAAATAATGAGCTCATTCCCACTAAAACTATGATTGGATGGAGAGTATGTATGGACTATAGAAAATTGAACAAAGCCACTAGAAAAGATCACTTTCTAATACCTTTTATTGATCAAATGCTTGATAGATTAATAGGTAAGGATTTTTATTGCTTTTTAGATGGTTATTCTGATTATAATCAAATTGCCATTGCTTTTGAAGAGCAAGAAAAAATCACCTCTACTTGTCCTTATGGAACTTTTACTTTTCATAAAATGCCTTTCGGACTTTGTAATGCTTTAGCCACTTGTTAGAGATGTATGATGGCAATTTTTTCTAATATGGTTGAAAAGTTTTGGGAAGTATTTATGGATGATTTTCAATTTTTGGGAATAATTTTGATGATTGTCTATTTAATCTTGCTAGAGTACTTAAGAGATGTGAAAAAACTAATGTAGTTTTAAATTGAGAAAAATGTCACTTTATGGTGCAAGAAGGTATAGTCTTAGGCCCTTAAGTCTCTAGTAAAGGTTTAAAAATAGACAAAGCAAAAATCAAAACAATTGAAAAACTTCGACCTCCCACCTTTATTAAGGGCATTCGTAGTTTTTTAGGACATGCAAGATTTTATAGGATATTCATTAAAGATTTTTCTAAAATTTTTAAACCACTTTGTAATTTGTTAGAAAAAGATACTCTTTTTAATTTTGATGATGCTTGCCATCATGCTTTTGATGCATTGACGAAGAGATTAATTTATGCTCCTGTTATCACTATTCTTGATTAGAATCTTCCTTTTGATCTAATGTGTAATGCTAGTGATTCTGTTGTTGGCACAGAACATCGAATGAGGCTCAAGCAAATTATACCATAACTGGAAAGGAGTTACTTGCTATTGTTTTTGCCTTCGAAAAATTTCACTCCTATTTTGTTAGCAATAAAGTAATTATTTACACTGACCATGCAGCTATTAAATATCTAATCAAGAAAAAGGATGTAAAACCACACTGATAAGATGATTTTGCTTCAAGAATTCAACTTGAAAATTTAAGATAAGAAAGGTAAAGAAAATCAAGTGGCAGATCATTTATCTAGACTAGAGAATGGAGAACAAACTAGGAATTCAACAGTGATTAATGAAACCTTTCCTAATAAGCAATTATTTCATGTCAAGAAATAAAAAAATTTGTCATGATATGTTGATTTTGTGAACTATCTCGTGAGTAAACTCTTCCCTCCTGAATTTAATTCACAACAAAAGAAGAAATTCTTACATGATGTTAAATATTACATGTGGGATGAGCCTTTTCTTTACAACCATTATGCAGATAAATAATTAGAAAGTGCATTCTTGAAGAAGAATTTGAAAATATTCTTCACCATTGCCATTCATTTGATTATGGAGGACATTATGGGGGAAGAAAAACTACTGCATAGGTTTTACAATCAGGTTTTTATTGGCCTTTTCTTTTCAAAGATGCTCATAATTTTGTTGAAATATGTCATAGATGTCAAAGAGTAGGCAATATATTTAGGAGACATGAGATGCCTCTCAACAACATCCTAGAGGTCAAAATTTTTTTATGTACGGGGAATTAATTTTGCGGGTCCATTCATTACATCTTTCAATCATGAATGCATCTTAGTTGCTATTGATTATGTCTCTAAATGGGTTGAAGCTATTATATTGCAAAGGAACGACTCTAAAGTGGTGATAAATTTCTTGCAAAGGAATATTTTTACACATTTTGGAACACCTTGGCCATAGTTAATGATGAACGATCTCACTTCTGCAATAAAAATTTTAGGGCCATCTTGGCCAAATATGGAGTCAAGTACAATATAATAAATGCTTATTTGTTGGTATATGCCTTTAACCTAATTAGATTGGTTAAAGAATATTTATTGTCATGCAATGCATACATAATCACATAACTATATGTGATATAGGGTTTCCTTCATGTTAGTGCAATAATAAGGTATTCTTAAGTACTTATTAGATGAAGCCCGTGGAACATAAAATTCTCGTAAGAGAATTGTAAAGTTGTTATAATTATGAGATCACTATGCATTAAAGCTATATTCCTAAAATTGTTCCTGGTCATTGTATTGTCAAGATAGGCCATTGACAATTCTCAAAGACTGGTAGATGTTAAGCCTTCTTTCTTGAGAAGTAAGCAATCGATCTCATAGATTGAAGTATATAGGATACTTAAAGATAACCTCTGGGTGCTTGTTAAAGAAAAAGTTCATCGAACATGACATGCTATGAGAACTCCATTTGGTATTTCACTCAAGTATCTATGGAATCTATTCTTATGTGACAGTAATGTAACTAGTCCTCAGACTTGAGAAACCTAGTCATCTTGTATGGGAAATGACATACTTTGATTTCACTCCTACAAGGTTTGAAGATGATCAAATGCTTAAACAAGGTGTTTTTGGGTATGCCATGAAGCATGTGACGGTGAATGAGTAGTCAAGAGAGGATTCATCACCCTAAATGATATAAGGGGATGTGTCTCACTTGTTCTTAATTCTTGATTCACTTATATAAAGTCTTTGGCCAAATCATGATGAATTTGAGGAAAGTTAGTGTCTTAAATTCATAAGGTTAGTCATGAATTATGACAACTAATATGAAATGTCATAAGTAGACACCAACCAAGGCTTAATGACATATCCAGGATATTTGATGAAAGGACTATATTGCACTAAGAGGCTTATCATTGAAGGACTTTGCCAAATTCTGTAATTGACTTTTTAACATTTTGGTAGTCAAGATGTATTGCTAGATGCCGGTCATGACTTATAAATATAAATCAATTATCA
>NW_018397269.1:4495624-4496447 GCF_002168275.2 Theobroma umbraticum
TGATTAGGATTTATATTTATTGCTAACATCTTAGAAGCCTAATGGGTCACACACATTAAGTGACATGGTTGGAATTAAATAAAGATAATTAATTAAGTTTGACTTAATTGAAAAAGACCAAAATAAAGTGAGTAAGTAATTGAGTTCACAAAAACTTATTTAAATTAAAATACAACTGCTGTATTTAGGGTTATAACTTAGTTTGACTATATAAATATATTATATTAGCAAGCTATAACTCTAAGCCTCCAACCACTTCTCAGCCATTTCATAAAAGAAGAAAAGAAAAATAGTTTTCTTTGTCAAACAAAAATAAGATTTGGAAAGAACTTTTGGTCTTTTTATTTTAGAAACAAAACTTGGTAGCACAAGTAAAATCCTACTTTGAGAAAGTCTTATTCGGTCATTGTGTGAATTATTGTTAGAAGTCAAACACTTGGATGACTGAAGATTTGACAAATCCTAAAGATGAAGAAGCAAAGAATTTGGATTTAATTGGCTCTTAATTATGATATCTAAAGCGAGGTATGTAGCTCTTAAACCTATGAGTATTCATAATTAATTTCAAAGTTACATAAAAATACAAACATTGATCCTATAGGATTCGACTATTTCTCTGATTACATATTAGTTTATTTTTTCGCTACATTGTATTTTAATTTCTTGATTATTTTCATGCTTGAGCATGAGGTCAAATCCCAGCAGTGGTATCAGAGCCTTTGTTTGATATTTTTCATGTAATTTACATGCTTGATTGTTGGTGATAATCAATAGGATTAATTTATGTGTTGATTTGGTATATATCAATTTTAAAGGCTTTCTT
>NW_018397269.1:4496457-4504130 GCF_002168275.2 Theobroma umbraticum
TTTTCTATTTTAATTCAAATCTGAATAGTATGTAATTATTTCATTAAAACAAGTTTTAAAAAGTTTAAAATCATGTTGAGTTGAATAATAAATGAATGGATTAAAAGGCTTACGAAGCCAAGTTAAAACTAATATTGAGCATCGTGGGCCGTAACCTCACGACAAGGACCTCTAATGTGGGCTGCCAACATTAGGCAGCCTTCCCCTCCCATATAAAACCCTTTACCCTCAACACCCCTCTTATTTTTTTATTGCAAATTTTTGCACTTTCTCTCTTCTCTCCTACCCATCACTCTCCATCTTTACTCTCCTTCCTTTCAGCCCACTCTCCTCCCTTCCTCAATATCTTCCATCCTCATTAACCACCTCTTCCCTCCACACTTATTTTCAACAAATTTGTTCCAACTTTCAAACAAGTTTCAATATTTTTTTCTTGTTCATATTTATATATTTATTTATATATATATTTCTTTCTTTCTTTTTCCCTTTTTTTTATTATTTTTAAGAAATATTGTTGACTTATTTCACATTATTTATTTTGTTGGAAATTTGTGATGGGTATTACTAATTATTAAGACCTTGTGTTTAGTTATTTTATGGGTATGATAGATGGTTTGGATTTGTTCTCTAAATTTCATGGGTAACTTGAAATTGGAAATATGGGTAAGTTTCTTGATTTTAAATTAATTTTTTCTAGCTAGTAGTCTAGAAAACTTTAATCGCTGGATTTTCACTTGATACTATGGGCATTATTTTATTTTGATGAGACGACATATGGGCTAATATTATTGGTGGTCTATTGTGTTTTCTTGGTACTTTTCTTTCTTTTCGTTGAAAATTAATTACAACAAATTTGAGAATGGCACCCAAATGAGTATGGCAAAATCCTAGTGATTCATTTGATTATACTAGATTTGTGTCAGCTGATGCTGTGGCTAGACATGCCAGTTCTCTTGCTAACAAAATTACAATACCCCAACGAGGGTTGGATCAAGGCTTATCACATGTCTTGACCTTCAACCAATGATTGATGGAAGCCACTAGCAAAAATTTTATGCCTCGCCAATAGCTGCAATTATTTCTCTAGTACGAGAATTTTACGCTAATGCTATTGAAGCTACTAAAGATTTTGTTTTTGTGCGAGGTAAATTAGTTCAATTCTCAAGCCAAGCCATCAATGAATTTAATGAAACTACTGATATTGAAAATGATGGATATGGTCAATATTTGGCTAAGCATGAGAATTGGGATGATATCATTCATATACTCTGTGGAGAGGGTGATCAATAGTGATTCTTTAATAATGCACCAATTTCGTTCAAGAGGAATGTGATGTAACCAACTTCTAAGATACGGTTATATTTTGTTGCTTCTAAATTACTTCCTACCACACATCTTAGTGATGTCACAAAAGATCGAGCCATCCTTATTCACTCCATCATGACTAGATGCACAATTGATATTGGTCGTGTAATTTACAAAACCATAACTCACATTGCACAATCAAAGCATGAAGGCTTGTGGTTCCTTTCTCTAATTACAGCTTTGTGTAAGCAAACTGGTGTAAATTAGGATGCTAGTGAGGAGTTGTTGCACCCTAAACTTCCAATTGATCTCAATCTTATCCTTATACAACCTCAAAATTCTACTAGGGGTAGCTCTTTTTCTACACACCATCCTTCACCCCTTTGACTAAGACACTAACAACTATTAATGACTTAGAGAATTGAAAACCTTGAGCAGTTAGTTGAGCAATTTAGGAACAAGTTTGAGCAATACAGGACTTATCAAATCCAATGTAATCAACATATGGATCACATGTTTCGACCTTGTGGTGCTTTTATGGGAATGGACATGTCTACTCTTCCACTAACACCTAATCCTCCTAAGGTTGCCAATGAGGCAGAGGACAATGAGGCGAACATGAGGACTAGAGCTTCACTAGATTCATCCAACCATCAATGGAGTATTCTTTTCCTTTCTTTTATTTTTTCTAACATTGAGGACAATGTTTAGTTTAAGTTTGCAGGGGTGAATTTATTTTTTTTAGTGGTGAATACTCTGTGGAAGTTTTAGATTTAGTTTTATTTGCATGTGTATCTAGATTTACAAATAATTTAGGACTAGATAGTAAATGAATTTATTACTTGATTGAATTTTAGGAATCTAGAGTAAACTTGTGCAAATATTTAATGATTTCCCTATTCAATGATGATAACTAGTTCTCTTGAATTCTTAGCGTTTGGTGAATAAGGTTTTTGTTTGGATTCATGCTAAATTCTTTTGTTAAATTTCATTGTTAGGATATGATTTTCACAATTTTGAGCATTATATCTTTTGCTTTGAATTATTATGAATTTCTAGAGAAAGTTTATATTGATGTGAATTTTAGATTATGTCAAGAATTCTAGAATTTGCTTGATTCTCTCTCGAGATGAAATCCTAGGCAATACTTAGTTAGGAAGATGATTTAGGCCATTTTTGGACCATTTGAGCCTAAAAAGCCAACCTTGTTAAATTTTTATCCCTACTATATCCCGTTGAGTCTAATTTCCCTTTTCTTTGTGTTACTACATAATAATTTAGCCTAGCCTTAAAATAAAATTTCTAATTTTGCTACCCTCACTCCTAAGCATGTAATTTTTTTTAGGAAATATAGATTGAGCTAAATGTTGAAAAAGTGAAAAAATAGATGTTGACGTGAAAAAAAAAAGGAGGAAATATTTTTTTTCCTTAAAATATAACGTATTTTTGGAAATAACACTTTACATAATTTTAACTATTTTTTCCAAAAAAAGAGATTTTGGGACAAAAATGCCCTAAATGAGACATCTTCATTGACACGTACTCTCATTCACGCACATATTGGGAAAAATCCAAAATAAATCTACACAGAATTTGTTCCCTCTAATTTTGTGCAAAACATCAATATTTTTTTCGAGAAGCTTGTGCAAAACAAAATCATGTTGCAGGAAATGGTTTTCCAGATATATTGGACATCGCATTTTAAATAGAACGAGAAGGGTGATATTAAACCGAATAAGGGACCGATCGTGATGAATTCAAAGCTTCGAGAATGATGTGAAACCAGAAATCCTTGATAGGGTGGTGAATAGAAAGGTGGAAGATGTGAATCTAAAGCATGAGCTGGTCATGCTCCAGCAAGCGATATGTGACATGGCTGTGTCACGACAAGGTTTAGAGTTTGTGAAACGCCATGGTGGGAATGTGTGATACGTCATGGTGAGAATATGTGACACAGCTATAACATGGTAGGATTTAGAGTTTGTGACATGCCATGGAGGGAATATGTGACACGGTAAGGTGAGAATATGTGACATGACTTAAAGGGAATATGTGAGATGACATGGTGAGAATATATGACACATCAGTGTGAACGCCATGGTGTGAACATGTGACATGCCATGGTGAGAGAATGTGAGATGCCATGGTAAGCATATGTGACACGACTATGACATGGAAAAGTTTAGAGTTTGTGACACGCCATGGTGGGAATGTGTAACTCGGCATAGTGAGAATATGTAACGCAGCATTTTCAGAATGTGTGAGATGGCATGGTGAGAATATGTGACACAACAAGGTTCAGAGTTTGTGGCACGCCATGGTGGGAATGTGTGACATGGCATAGTGAGAAATTGTGACACGACAAGTTGAAATCATGTGAGACGGCATGGTGAGATAGTGTGACAAGCCATCATGACACAACATGGTGAGATACTGTGACACGACATGACTTGAATATGTCACAAGCCATAGCTTGAAATAGAAAAAAAAAATGTAGTCAAATAACATGGAAATCAGTTGAACTTCTATTGCAAGAATATTAAAAGGCCATCACATTTTATTTTTCATTTTATTATATTTTAAGAATTCACAAACGTTTGTGTGAAGGAACTAAGAGAGTTTGATTCATTCCTCATTCCCAAATGGACCAGAGTGTTCGACTTCATTCTTTGTAACCTTAACGACATCACAACAACAATGTCAGTTATCAGTAAAGAGGTCAATCAGTCTTAAATTAAAACTTTCTTCTATTTGTTCATCTTTTGTTGGGTTGCTGTGATATGTTCGTGTTTCTGCATTTGTTATGTTTTAGCTATTTTCTTCCTAATTTTATGGTTTTTGGGTAAATTGTGGAGAAAACTACAACATTTTTATGCTGACATGGTTTATGGTCATACCAAAGTTTTGAAGAGGATCTGCGTCTACATATCTTATAACACGAACTATGACATTTGATCTAGCATGCAGTGGGTTAACTGATTTTTGGGATTTTTAGCTTTTGTCTGAGGTTTTTAGCATGTCATTACATTAGGTATTTTAGGGCAGTTCATGCAGCGAGTCAGTAATTATAGTGATTGGTGTGTCACGACACAGCATGGTTGGCATGTCACGACATGGCTCAGCGTTGGCATGTAACAACATTTGACTTGGTATGCTTAGCATGTAACAACATTTGACTTGGTATGCGTAGCATGTAACAACATTTATTTCTTTCTTCAGTAAACTGTGTTGCACATTATGGGTTAACTCACACGTAAATGGGTGCTATGTTTTGCAGATACAGTTCAAAGAGTATGGTGATCTTGACAGTTGCTTGTTGAGCCAAAGGAGAAATGGGTGTTCAAGGTCTTTATTAACACCCACTGTAAGTGGTCGCAACTGCATTACATCAACAAAACTCTCCGAAAGAAAAGGGAGTATGATGCAGTAAAGCGTACATGCTTTGAAATGTTACTGGACGTATATCCCCATGGTTACTTTTGTGCTGGTCTCCTGCAGAACATCATGATTCATCAAATCACTTAGGCAGAGTCAATGGAACATGAGTTATGGTTTGCCATTGGCAAAAGCAAGGCATGTTTATAAAAGCGGGAGTTCTGCCTTATCACCAGACTCAAGTTTAGCCCAATACCCAATGTATTCACATCATTGTACGAAGTTGTTTCTAACAGAATTCTTGTGAGACATTGGAACAGAAGTAGAATGTTAAGCTGCAAGCATTGCTTGATACATTTCGAGGAGACAACTTTCAGCAACTAGAAGACAACCAAAATGGCACTTGTCTTGATCATGAATAACATTTTATTTGGTCAAGACTGTCGTAGACGAGTGACAACTTGGCTATTGTCATTGGTGGAGGACATTGATACTTGGAATCTCTTCCCTTAAGGTCATTATGTTTGGAGGCCAACTAAGGACTACCTATTGAAGGGATTCAAAGTGCCTACCTCAAGCTTGCATAAGGATAATCGTTTATGCTACAACATTTATGAATTCGCGTGGGTGATATAGATACTGTCACATAACAGTTTTCAAGTTTCTTTTAACATAATAATTTATGGTTGCACTCGTTTATCATTTACGGTCAAATAATGGTAACATTTGATTTGTAGTTTTGGGTAATGGAGGTGATTATTGCCTTTCAAAAAATAGTTGCCCCTTTCGCTCCGAAGGACAACATCTACCCACAATGTAATCAGAAGCTGAAAGACTTCTATAAGGCGATTGAGAAGTTGGAGTCATCTCAGTAGGTGAGTGAACAGCTACTAATTTGTTCTATGAATCTGTATACTAATTATCATAAAATTTATCAAAATACCCATTTTGATATTGTAGGCACACGAAACTTTGGAGCGCACCTTGGATGAAGCCACATGGGCATATTTGGTGGACATCGATGTCCTCCTATCTTTTGAGCACCAATACATGTCAATAGGTCACATAGAGGATCGAGTGGACTGGAGTTTAAGTGCGATGGAAAAGAGGAGAAACCTAAAGGAGAAAAGAGCTAGTGGTCCCATTAAGCAGAGGTGCACCATCGTTGTTGGAGATAATGTGCTATCAGTCCATGAGTTGATGGAGGAAGGGGACGACCATGGCAATGTCAGTGAATAGCTAGTAAAGACGGTTCTTATGGATTATGTTCAACAATTTCATATATAATTATCAAATAACATAGTAATATCTGTGTTTATAGTTGACCCATGCAATGGCAGCTCCTCAACCATCGATAGAACCTACTTAGACACACAATGGTAACGAGCCGTCGATAAGTACGATTTTAACGATTTGTGTCCAATATTTCCACATATGTTTATTGAATAACACAATAATTTTTATTATTGCAATTGATGGAGGTGACAATAGCTCTTTAACTACTGATAGGTCCTGTTCAGCTGCATAGTGTTAACGAGCAGCTAGTAAGTATGATTCTAATGGTTTGTGTCCAACATTTCCACATATATTTATCAAATAACATAGTAATTTTTGTTATTATAGTTGACGAAGGCAACAATAGCTCCTCAACCACCGACCAGTCCTACTCAACCACACAGTGCTAACGAGCCACCCGTAAAGATATTAAATTTCTAACGGTTTACGTCCAACAATTCCATATATGATTATTGAATAACATAGTAATATCTGTTATTGCAATTGACTCATTCGACAAGAATCACTGATGGTGTAGTCACCAAACATTAGTTGCGACTGATCATGCGTAAGCATAAAAAAGACATGCTGGAGTTGAAGGCTTCAATTCAGTCATTGATTCTCGCAATGCAAACATTTAAAGACTGTATTGTTGGTCGGATTCTAGACAGCCTAAAAGTACAAGTATGTTATGCTAGCTTCGCTCATATATTGGTGGTTTACGTTTAGCAGGTGTAGTCCTATTTTTTATTTTCGGTTCATGGTTTATGGTATTTTATGAGTTAACGAATTTTCCCTTTTTGTCTCATTCTGTAGGGCGATGCTTCATCTTACCATGATGGTGAGCACCACAATGATGCTGATGATAGGCAACATGACGAACCTAGTGTTCACATTGACCATGACATTGTTGGTGTTAACGGAGTTGTGGCAGGGGATGTGACCCTTCAAACAGTTGATGCTAAAAAGGACTATGTTCTTGAACCCAATGCAATTGTCGATGCAGCTACAAAAGGGGAAGGGGACCTTCACTTAGCTGAGGTTGAAGGAGACCATGCTCTTGAGGTTGATGCGGTAGTCGATGCAACTACAAGAGAGGATAGGATCTTTGCATCAGTTTAGGCTAAAGGGGACCATATTCCTCTGGTCGACGCAGTAGTCAAGGCAACTACAATAGGGGATAGTCACATTACATTGTAGTTAAAATTCTACTACACAAGTATACGTATCGAATAGATAGTATATAAGTAAGCAGAGTATCGATCCCATAGAGAATTGATCTAAAATTTTACTCAATACTAAAATTAGAACAATTTAATCTTATCTGAACAATCAATATCAAATAACTGAATTAATTAACTAAAAATAATTAACCAAAATTTAATCTAAAACAAAAAATTAAAATAATAATAACTTGAGTAAAAATCAAATTAAATAAGCCTAGGATTACAATATCCCTCACACTTCATCTAAATCTTACCTCTCTCCCTCAACTTATTTCAATGAGTTGTATTGCTAACTTAGAGTCTTCAATTATTTATAAGGACCTCCATACTCATCTTATAAAAATATCTATTTTAGCCGAAATGCTATATCCCTATGTGAATTGAAATTAAAATAGACTTATTAAGTTCAAGCTCTAATCTGACTACATATAGCCTATAGGTATATCCCAATCCTATATACAAATCAATGAATATGATCATATGCTATCCCAA
>NW_018397269.1:4504140-4504905 GCF_002168275.2 Theobroma umbraticum
CACTAAATTCCCTTTTCCAAGTTTATTTAGGTTCATAAATCAATTTAATTGATAATCAGGCAATTAAAAGCATTAAGAGCAAATTGAAATAAACAATTCAAATCTTATTAAAGATAAACAAGAAATAGATTAAAAATTTAGATTAAATGTGAGTTCAAGTGCAATCCTAGAAAAATGAAATTAGCTACGCATAATTGCAAAGATAAATAACATTATATAAAATTCAACCATTGGGAGTAACAGGAAAAATAAAAGCTAAGGAAGAAACGAAACAAATATTTGCAACCTTGCTCTCCAAGTTTCAGCCTCAACTTTTAGCTTCTTAAATCTCCCAAAAGTTGTTGAACTTAATGTCTCTTAAAAATATCCTATTTATACTAACAATCTTAATCTAAAATCTCCTAAGTTAACCTACTTATTTGAATTATTGAGCTTAATAGTGTAATGAAAGGCCCAAACATCAATTGTTAGTATTAAAATTTGCCATTCTCACAATAATACACCCAACAATTTGTTGATGCGATTTTCATTATCTTTAATGCAAAACTAGGTCAAGTGATCTGCACAAAAGTTTTAGCACTATCTCTTAGCTTTTCAATGGTTTAAGAATCATAGCATTTGGAGTTTTGTAGCATGAGTTATAGTCAAAAACTGAAGTATATGCAAGCAAACTTTCGAGTTTTTCAACACCTTACTTTCCAAAATTAAGCCCAATTCCCTTAGTTCCTACAAAAATATAAAAACTAATAAATAATAACCAAATTA
>NW_018397269.1:4504915-4506256 GCF_002168275.2 Theobroma umbraticum
CATAAAATTAAAATAACTTACTTAAAAATAAACTAATTATAAACAATAAAAAATAACTAAATTATATTTAAAAATTAAGAACTTAGCCAATATTTAATAACAAAATTGGACTAAAATAATTATGTAAAATAGAATTATCATGCATCAGTTGAGGTTGGAAGGGGACCATGTTCCGCATAGCACTCCTAAAGCTAGTGCCTCATGACTGTCATCACTAGAGTCGTCTAATGTTCATTGTGCAGCACTCATTTCATGCCCAACTGAGTGGGCACGGGTCACAATGGCCAGCAAATACATGGCAAGCCCTTACGTCTACCCATTTATGAGCTGTTAGAATTTGAAGAACTCAATGGTGAAAGCATACGAAGCTTTCAAGAAAGCCAAGCATGCGAGGTAAGCTCATGAATAACATTGGAAATATTGTTTTTGAATGAAATATTAATCCACCAACCGTTTTGAAAGTCATTCTATTACATGTGTAGGCGTCGAGATCTTAGGGGATCAAAGGCTTCAATTTTTCACATCATTATAGGATCCCCAAAAGGAAATGACATGTGAACAAATTGATGCATGCCTCAACATGCTATGTAAGCAAATAATAGGATCAAAGTCTAAGTTGTACAATACTCATGCATGCGTGATTGATACGACATTTTCGTAAGTTTATTTGCACATTTTTTTAATTATGAAAATACTAAAGATTTTGATTGCATGACATGTAAGCTGACAATTCCATATTTTACATGACACCATCCATATGCTCTACATCACATATCTATATGAAGCTAAACGGTCGACTATGCAAATTCCAAATGAGTTGTAGATGTACATGGAGGGTGATAGGCCAACATGCGGGAAAAAAATAAGAAGATGTCGATTTCATCCTTGTACCTTGCAATGTGGGTGGGCATTGGGTTGTTGTGAAGATTGACTTGGTTAAGTGGACGATCAAGGTGGTAGGCTAGGTAAGAACTTCGGTTGTTAAGGATAACGAGGTGCATGCGACTCAGATGAGATCCCTTCTGACGATAATGCCCATCATTTGCCAGCAATTCGATTATTTCAACAACAAGTGCCACAAGACATGAGATTCCACACCGATGCCATTGGAAATTCATTTGTCAAAATCTCTAATGCATCACCAAAAGAACAGTGTCAGCTGTGGTAAGTTTACTGTAAGATACATTGACGATATTTTGCAATCTAGACCGATCAGAGTTAAGAATCATATGATCGCTAATATACATCACTAATACACTTTAGAAATTTCTGCCAACAGTTGTGAGAACGAACCCTAAACCTATGAACATATCGATAGTTGTATGTATATTTTTTGTAGAT
>NW_018397269.1:4506266-4511961 GCF_002168275.2 Theobroma umbraticum
TTAATTATAATATTTGTTCATTTTATATATTAATTTTTCAATTCGAACATAGTACATATAATGACACTAAGCTGATGTTTAAAACAAAATACTATTTTACCTTCAACATGTGGGTTTTATATTGATGGCGTGTCACAACAAAATGTAAATGACATCTAACAAGCGTGGAGTGTCACAATAACACTGCTACAACTCAGCATGCCACCATAAGATGTCCTACCAAATAAAACAATTGGAGCATGGCGTGTCACCCATAATATTGCAACGACTCAACGTGTCACCATAAGATGTCAAGGACATCTAACAAGCATGTTATGCCACCATAATATTGCAACGACTTAGTGTGCAACCATAAGATGCCTTACCAAATCTGACAATTAGAGCATGGCATGCCACCCCATAATACTGTAACGACTCAACGTGTCACCACAAGATATCAACGACATTTAATAACAATCGCGTGTCACTCCATAGTACTGCAACGACTCAGTGCGTCACCACTAGATGTCAATGATATCTAACAAGCATGGCGTGTCACCCTATAATACTGCAACGACTCAGGGTGTCACCACAAGATATTACTGACATCTAACAAGCATGGCATGTCACCCCATAATACTGCAACGACTCAACGTGTCACCACAAAATGTCAACGACATCTAACAAGTGTGGCGTGTCACCCCATAATACTGCAACGACTAAACATGTCACCATAAAATGTAAACGACATCTAACGAGAACCCCGTGTCATCCCATAATACTACAACGACTCAGCATGTCACCACAACATATCAATGGCATCTAACAAGAGTGGCATGTCACCCCACAATACTGCAACGACATGGCGTGTCACTACAAGATGTAAACGACATCTAACAATTTGTTCATGTAACAGTATACTATGACTTACTAGAATGTTATTATTGCCCGAAATCTGAGTCTTCTGAGATCAATTTTTTTGTACGGTATCTTTCTGTGACTTATTTATATACAATTAATTATAAAACTTATTAAAAATTCTACTCATGGACATAAATTAAATTAAAATATTAGAATTAAATAATGTATGATCTTACATAGCAAATTATCAGTTTCAATAATAAATAATATGACAATTTTCTATTCATTGATCAAATCTAAATCCAAAATTCAAATAATCAAATATCTACACCACTCTTTCCAACGTGGGTTTGCCCATGGAAACAATAGCAACATTTTCTCAATCCATTGTTAACTAACAAACACAAAATATGAATAGATATAAAAAATTGCAAGAGGATATTGTCACCACAAGGTATTGGACATGGCTCATACATTTACTAAGGCTGAAAAACTATCTTCATCTGCAAGACACCCAACATTCTCAAATATTGTCCTTCATATTAGACAGGTGTTGCATGTGTGACTGGTTTGTCAGCAAGTTGAACATGCTTTTGGTCATCACACTCATGAAGGCACTGATTGACTTGAAGATGGTGTCAGATTTGTGGATGGAACTGTAAATGGGGATGGGCAATTCTATCTATTATACCCATACCAATCGATGGAATCCTTTTCCTCCTAAGTCTTCTCACTTTGCCTCTCCAAGGTGGTGGCAAAACGATGATTTGTTCCACATGAAGGGGATGTCCTAATCAGTGGGATGCCCTACAGAGCGAATAGACCCCGCATAACCCTCCACTAAAAAGGTTGTCTTGTAGTAGTTAGTGCAGAATGCAATTGCTTCACGTTTGCATTTATTGGAAAATACAATGAACTCAAAGTTCACGCACAATGTAAATGCTATGTCAATTAACGTTCAAATAAAAAAAAGATTTCATGACCTTATTGCCGCAATGACATGGCTACATGGTGATAGATCTATCTGGAACTTATAACATGGACACGTCTTCCTAGATAGGTTTACAAGTCTGTCCATCTTACCGTCTTTAACTTTGAACTTCAATCGATTGATAAGTTTAACTACTAAGCGATGTGCATCATTGAACCGTTTGCTCAATTACTTGGCAACCCAAGGGCTGAGGGGCATGGTTACCTTGATGGCCTCCTCGTATTAGCCATGAAACCAGTGATGGAACATGTCTCTAATGAACTTGATGAGAATAGTGATTAGCATTTGTCTTGCATGCTTTCAGCATAAGTTAACACATTCCGCAATGTTGGATGTCATGACTTGGTATCACTTTATAGGTGAACGTGCACGTGCCATCTCTTAGGGCCTATTCTCATAAGGTCAGAGTGGGCTCCCGCGTGAATCTGCTTGAGCTGGTTCATATGTCTGTTGAGATCGAAAACTTTATAGTAGTCTCAAGCAAGGGTGAAAATCATAGAAACATCATCGCGCTTGAACTTATTTTTAAAGTTTTTCTTCAAGTGGTAATCACATAAATCGTGATGCACTTCTAGGTATGCATTTTAGATTGCTTTCTTAATGCTGAGATGCCAATTTGAAATGAACATAGTATTTTTAAGACAACTAACTGCATCACGTAGCTTGCTAAGAAACCACATCCATGAGTTTTCGTCCTCAACATGGCCTATGCCAAATGCAACTGAATATATGCATTCGTTCGCATCTTGCATACAGCAACAAATAAAACACCCTTGAACTTGCCTTTTAGATGTGTCACATCAATTGCAATCGTAAGACGCATTACATCCTTAAGCCCTAGGATACAAGCTCCGTATGACCAAAAACAATATTTAAATCTTTGTGCCTCATTAGTAGCCACTGTAAGTGACTATGCCAAGATTTTCTCATTCTAACATATAAAAATACAAAGGTAGCAGTTGAAATGACTCATTCGGTGGACCAAAAGCCTCTATTTATACTCTTTCGCTTGCCAAGCCTTACCATAAAAGTATATCAATCCCCACTGAGCCTTTATCTCACCAATTATGTCCTTAGGTCTCAATGCTACTCCATTAGCTTGAAGCTTGTGTGACATAAGTTCACCAATCATCTTCACATTTGCAGTTCAAAATCGCCCTTGCAAACCATCGATAGTACATATGTATACTTTATGGAATGTCCAAACTTGCCAATATTCTCCTTCAGGTAACTTCATGGCATACACACTGAACTTGTGTGCCTTGTCCTTGCAAGCAACCTTTAAACGACCAGTACATGACCATTTTACTCTTATCTCAAACTACTCGTTTAAAGCCAACATGTTGAAAGCTCAGTTCAACTCTGCCTTCGAGGAAAACATTCTACCTTTGTATAATCGATCATCAACACATTATCGACTCCTCAGTAATAATTGTTTAGAAGAGAACCTTTTTGCACCTGGAATTAGCCACATACTAGATATTCCTGCATTTTCCCTTTCCTGATAACTGTCATCACGCAATGTTTTAATGGAACGAATCTCATTCTCACCAACGATGGGGTTATTATATATGAGGTTATCACATTGAATATCTCCTACATCAATACCTCTGACAGATTCCGTTTCACCTTCAATATTATTGCAGATTGGAATGTCACTATCATAAAGCCAGTCATCGTCTAAACTATCATCATGATATTCATTAGGCCGGTCATCTAACTTGTCATCAAATCTATCTTTATTGGCAAGGGACAAATCCTCATTTCTCCCATTAGATGCAGTGTTGTCTTCCAATGTCACAATGTTGTCCTTCAGTATCATCACAATGTTGTCCTCAAGTATTGCAGTCTTTTTTGAAAATGGTATTACACCCTTTACAGTTTCACCCGATCATTGCATTTGTTGGAAAAAAAGCAAGTAATTGGTTTGATGCACACATTGATCAAAATTATGCAGCCAATTGTTCTGTGAATGTCGTGCGTTTATTGGGCTGCACAAACTCTTGTGCATATATCAATTGCCACTGTTATGGGTTAGGGACTGAATGCTGTGATATATTGTAAATCTCATTTTGATTGAGGTCATGTGACATAACATTTTTATAGTGTTCTTTAATGGTGACGTACACTACATGAGCATTCCTCTATTTTAACAGAATTAATGCAACATCCTCATCGTCTTTGATCATTGGGTGTGATAGCTCTCCGGGTGTACTAATCAATGCATATGACTCAATCTTGTGAATTTCTGAGTTTACTCCAACAACATCTTCAACCAGCTTCATCAAGCCTGTAAACGACAAATCACTATTAACCCCTCGCATTCGTGGCTCACCGCCCTTGTAAATGCTATCCACTTACTGACCACTGTGTCTTATCACAAGTCACAAAATTAGAACGCCAATAAAATTTGAAAACAAAAAATTTGTCAATCATGTTGTTACACGCTATGTTTAAAAATGTTACATGTTAGGTTTACAACATGTTACACACCAAGTGCTAACACATGTTATTTCAATATATTTTGTACTCGCCATGTGCATGGCGTGTAACAACTCTGGGCAATGTTCTAATGATTTTGCTACACGCTATGTTTACTACACCTACTATATAGACAAATTTTACTATAAACCTTGTACTAAAACATGTAATTTTTTTTGTTTTAATATTTTTTTTACAAGCATGCCATGTAGCAACTTTGGGCAATGTTCTAATTTACACAAAAAGTTTCAAAAATTATTATGTTGCAGTAATAAACCCAATAACATATCTTAATGTCATCTTTTCTCTACAATTTGTTTATCGACAATGATATGGTTAGAGGCCGAGATATAGACCACAGCTTGATGACGATGGTGCTCTACAGAGAGTTGACAAAGCTGAGACAGTTGAGAGAGTTGAGGGAGCTGAAATAGTTGAGCATTTATTTTCTCTATGGTGGAAGGGAAAGATATCAAGAGATTAATTTGCTAGGATGTCGTTAAAGCCATTTGATCTACCCATACTTATTTTTGGGTAAAAACAAATAACTTTATATGGGATGCTATCTCTGAAATCACCTTATGAGTAGGGTTATTTCTCACAATTTTCTCAAAAAAAGTTCAAAATATTAAAAATCACTCTACTACCTACCATACAAAGAAAACAAGTTTGGGGTGTGAAATTTAAATTATAAAAAAAGAAAAAAAGCAAAAAACGTGTTGAATGAAAAAACAGTTCAAATGAGGAAGAAAATGTGTACTAGGAGAAAGAGAATAGAGCTCTCTATATAGGTCCTACAACAATTATGTGCTTAGTGTAATTTGACCCACATTATTATCCTTTATCTTACCTGGATCCTAACCATACATTACAAGCTTTATAAAGTCCTATTGATCCTTGGCTTGGTGTTAGTCTACATTAGTGGAGAGGGAGATGAAAAGTAAACTTGTGGAATCTAGTTCTAATTTGAAATTTTTGTTGGCATAAACTCATTCGAATGTCATGATATTCTTGGTAAAAGATTTCACACACAAACAAAAATCTATTTGAGAATGTGCTTGCATTAGAAATGAAATATTAAATTGAATGATGCTTATATTTTTCCTTAAGTTATTGATTGATAGACATACTTTTGAAGAAACTATAGCAACCCGTATTCTCGAATAGGAGTCAATAAGACCCAATCGATAAGACAATTAGGATAGAAATATTTCACATGTGAGAAAATAATAATTAAATAATAATAATTTTAATGAGGATGAATTAGCAGGATAAAAGGTGATTTGGAAGTGAACTAGGGCAAGTGAGAAACTTTGGGAACGAGGAGAAAAGTGGAGAATTTTAAAATAAAATAATATTAAAATATTAATATTTTAATTATTA
>NW_018397269.1:4512130-4512725 GCF_002168275.2 Theobroma umbraticum
TATTATGGTGACACCTTGATGAAGTGCAAACCTTATATTATATTTGTACACATGTAAAAGAAGAAAAATAAAAGGAAATTGGAATTTAAGAAGTGTTGGAAGGACCAAATTATATAGTATGAAAGTTTAGAGGATCACATAGTAAATAAAGAAAAGTTTGAGGACTTATTTGTAATTTCAATATTTAAAGTTAAATGGTAATTTATTAACCAAGGGAAGTTAGATTATGTGGAGTATGAGATGTACATGTGAAACTCACTCTTAAATGCAAATTATTATATGCAAAAAGGGGAGAAGTTAGTGGGGAACATGTGGGAACCCTACCATGTGAAGTAAAAGAAAAAATAAAATTAAAATTTATTTGCATGTAATGTGATTGGTACATTTAATGGTCAAATGAAGAAAAAAGAAAGAGGATTGCATGTGACTTGAATGGGTCCAAGAGTAGCTAAATAAAATATAAAGAAAAGCTTGTGCATGAAATATGATTGGAAGCAATAGGTGGCAAATGAAATTAAAAAAAAAAGTAAGAAAATGAGGTGACAGATAGAAGACAATTAGGATAGATTTTGGACCAATGAGAAAAAGAGACAAT
>NW_018397269.1:4512735-4512905 GCF_002168275.2 Theobroma umbraticum
AATGTGAGTGGGGAGTGAGTTGGTCCAATGAAAATAAGGAACAAATAAAGAAATGAAAAGAGAAAGAATGGAGTAAAGAAATCAAGAAAATAAAAATGAAAAAGGATGGAAAGAAAAGGTGGCGGGTGGAAAGATTTCGATGGCTTTTTGCCTTGTACTTTTACCACATA
>NW_018397269.1:4512915-4513461 GCF_002168275.2 Theobroma umbraticum
AGAAATGCCATAAAAAGCCATCAAGCTTTGGGCAATCTGCCCATGCAAGCAAAGTAAAGAGAAAAGAAGAGAAAATAATGGCAAAGAAATGTGGCTTTGGGCAATCCACCATGTGTGGGCAAATATGAAAAGTGAAGCCATTTTCAAGGCTTTGGCCTTGAGAGGTCCACCCACAACCAAGAAAAAAGAGAAAGGAGAGGAAGAAGAAGGAAAGAGAAAAGAGAGGAAAGAAGAAAAAAAAAAGAGAGAAAGGAAGGAAGGTTTGGTTTGGAGAAGCTAGAGAAAAACCAAGAGGTTTTTCCTCCCACCCACACGCCATTGTTGAAGTTTAAGGAGAGTTTGGTGGTTTGGCCTAAATATTTCAAGGTAAGGAAGATAGAAATTGTTAGTTTGGTTAAATGTATGCTTTTTTAATCTATTATGATGTGTAAAAATGTTTGTGGCAGCAAAAGAATACTGTATGGGTGCCAAGAAAACCATGCATGTTGGTGAATCTCAAGGAATGTGAGATTTTGCTATCAAGGAGCTTGAGATTTCTTGGTTTTA
>NW_018397269.1:4513471-4513548 GCF_002168275.2 Theobroma umbraticum
AATTATTGAGGAAAGGTAAGACAAATTAAGGCGTAATCCTTGATTTTTATGCTCTATGACTATGGGTTAGGAAGAAT
>NW_018397269.1:4513558-4513659 GCF_002168275.2 Theobroma umbraticum
GTTGTGAGAATGTAATGTTGAAGGAAATAAAGGATAAGAATTATGCATGCAAAAATTTAAGACTTCTTTCGTAAAGTTGCTACCATATATGATTGCGTGTA
>NW_018397269.1:4513669-4514116 GCF_002168275.2 Theobroma umbraticum
TAACTATGAAATTTGGTTAAGGATTTATTGGTTGATATGCTACCATTTGTGAGTACAATTAAATGTATTGGGTTTAAATGGTTACTAGGGAGAAAATAAGTAAGAAAAGTTTGTCGTGGTGGCATGCCGAAGAAGGTAACAAGAGACCAGTAAGTAGAAATTAGCTAGATACGCACTTGAATCAATAACGACGTAGCGTTTCACTATTGTGAGGTGAGTAGGGGGTGTCCATTTTAAAATCTCATAACTATGTAAATATATATATTTATATATGTTGATTTATTTTAAATACAAAATTTATGAAAAGTATGAGCTGGTAGAAATGTTAGGAAATTTATGGATGCCATGACTTTGAAAATGGCTTTGAATATATATATATAAATTATTTATATGTAAAGAGTTTTTAAAATCGAGAAACAAGCTTTTTAATATGATTTATGTCAAGAA
>NW_018397269.1:4514126-4514210 GCF_002168275.2 Theobroma umbraticum
AGTTTGTGTGATGTGCATTCATGATTGAAACACATAGCCATCATGCAAATTGATCTTTTAACCTCATGCAAAGGTTTTATGATA
>NW_018397269.1:4514220-4514708 GCF_002168275.2 Theobroma umbraticum
TAAGGGATTTTATTATGTTACCATGTTGAATATTTCAGAAATGATTTTGAAATGAGCTTTTGAGAACCTAAACTAATTTTTAAATGGTTTTATCAAATTGGGAGATTCGAGAGTAGGTCAGTTGTCACTTCGGTTAAGTGTGACCCTTGTGCACATGTGAACTCTAGCTAGAGAATCTTTAGATTACGGACAAGCTGTTAGACATGGCTAGGCCCATGATTTGTGATTGTACATGGCCAGGCCACCAGTGATATATGCGATTGCGACCGCCTGATTTCTTCGATGTCAGCCAACATCATTGAGATTGCCATGGCATATGGGGATCTGGTGAAGCGGAGCTCTCGAATGTTATTACATGGAAGCGGGTTCATGAGTTCTTTATTTCTATTATCTACTTAATAGTGATATCTCTTTGGGTTTCGCGTATGTAGTTTTTAGCATGGTGAGAAACAACCTTTTTTTTCCGTAGCTTCCTTGCTTATATGATG
>NW_018397269.1:4514718-4516600 GCF_002168275.2 Theobroma umbraticum
TAATTCCTCGTGTATGAGGTGATTTATGAATTTGCATATAAGCCTTGTTAATGTTGGATTTTACGGAAGCACACGTGACGATACTAAATTGCTTTAAGCCCGTTGTTAAATGTTTTTGACAACAGAGATCCTTACATGAATTGGTTTGATATCTGATTTTGATGATTATCTTGCATTAACTTTCTAGTTTTACATATAAGGCACAAATTTCCCTTTTGAGCTAAATTGTTTACATGTATTCTTATATTTTTAAAATTCAAATCTTTTGCCTTTAGCTTGTTTCCCATCTACGCCCTACTCACGGAGTTGATGATTACTGAGTCTGTGAGACTCACCTTTATTTCCTTTTGTAGATAAGTAATCGGTTCAAGTGCATCACTCAGCACATTGAGACTAGCTGCAACGTAGGTAATGGTATCTCTTAGACTTTCACTTCGAGTTGCTCTGCTGCCTAGAGGTCGTGTTATATCAAATAGTCAGACTTATAATGATTAATAGTTTATTGGAAATGTATTTGTTAAAACTTGAGGTTGTGCAATGATTACCACTTATTATATTGAAATTACTTTGGAGTTATTAAATATGGTTATTGGTATCTAAATGCTAGATTTTAATTATTGTGTTTATTTTGTTTAAGTAAACGACAGCATTGATGTTGCAAGTCAATTATAAATTATCCAGAATCTCAACTAAGGCTTGTTCAGCATTTGGCGGTTTCACTAGCAAGTCTCGAACGCTGGTAATGATCAGAGGAAGAGGTCGTTACAGAAACTATGGGGAATCATTGAGTTGGTGTACTTTATCTTTAGTAATAACTATTTTTATTTTGTTTTCACCATTTGAAATTGATTTTCATAAGTTAGTTTTTTTTTTTATGTTTTGCTCAAAGACTAGTAAAATATTAAGTTTGGGGGTGTATAACTCTATGATATAGAGTTATTTAGGCTTAATTTTTATAGTTATTTAGCTTAGTTCTTGCTGTATTGCATAAAAATTAGTAGATTTTATTTAAATTATTTTAAGTTAATTAACTTAGGTGAGTTAATCTTATCTTAGTTAACTTTATGCTCAATATGGTGTTAACTTGATTAAGATAGGTTATCGTTGATTTGTTCGTACTTTTGTAGGTGTTTAATGAAGGAAGAATTTTAGTGAAAAAAGGAGAGCAATTTTGAGGCGTAGACTTTCACTGCATATGTTCTAATATTTCAACTATAACTCTCTCTATAGAACTTGAAATGAGATGATTCTTAAACCATTAGAAAGCTAAGAGAAAAGACTATAACTTTCATGTTTACCAATTTACCCTGTTCAGCTTAGAAATTGGTCAAGATTGAAGTACTATAGTAGTCCTAAAGTAATTACGATTTTTGCTAATTAATCGGTCAAGGCCGCAGCTTTGGTGGAGGTAGGCTGTGGCCAATGTAGTCTAATAAAGAAATCTTGATTGGAATTGACTTCTTTTTTCATCCAACTAAGCCTAATTTCAAAACCCTAGAAAAACAACCTTTTAGAAGATTTATGAGGAGAGAACAAAAAACCAGATTGACAGCTAAAAATCAAGATGCAAAGTCATTGAAGCTTAGAAGAATTTGAAGGATTCCAAAGATTTGGAAGATCAAGATTATAATTATTAGGTTTTATCGTCTCTTTGTTATTCTTTTTTATTTTTAGTTTGATTTGAATGTTTAAACCTAATATGATGATGATGTGTAACTTGATGGGGAACTAAGTGATTTATCTATGATTATGATTGAACTCAATACCTAGTTTGATTTATTTATCTCTCTTTAGCTTATGTTTGATGGATTTAAGTTATTTATTTTATTTAGTTCTTAATGCTTCTAATTGCCTGATTACCAATTAGATTGAATTGGAAACC
>NW_018397269.1:4516610-4518193 GCF_002168275.2 Theobroma umbraticum
CTTGACGAAGGAGATTTAGATAGAACTTAAATAAAATAACATATGATTGAATACACTTAGTTAATTAGGTAGTTTGATTTACGTATAAGGTAGACTTACATCTATAAGCCATACATAGCCAAAATTAGAGCATAAACTTAATGAATCTGTTTTTAATATAATTTGCATAGATATATAGTAAATTAATTGGAAGAGATATTTTTATGAGAAACTCAACAGAAACTTGTAAATAATTTAGGACTCTAAGTTAGTAACTTAATCCATTAAGCTAAGTTAAGAGAGAAAGACAATGACCAGATGAAGTATTGAGGGATATCATAATCTTAGGTCTAAAAGTCAATTAAATCTAAAAAAGTAATTTTGCTAAGTAAATTTAGATTAGTTTTAGTTTATTTTGCTTTTAATTTTAGTGTTTGGATAAAATTAGAGTGTGTAATTTTAGTAATTAATAGTAAGAATTAATTCAATTTCCTATGTGATTGACACTTTACTCATCATTATATTATCTTTGCGATACATACACTTACATGGGTAGAAAATAGAACAACAATTGCTACATGCTCCTACACTTGTTGTTCCCTCTGATTTCTAGCCATATTTTTATCTCGCTTACCGTCTTGAGGATTTTGTCTCGATAATCTTTGAAAAGGTTCTCCTATTTTCGAAACACGTAAAACCCATTTCAAACTCCACACTCTTCTCATATAATGTTTTTACGTACCGTAAAATAAAGAAGAATAAAGCTTGAATTAAGACTAACTTGTTTGGCATTAATATTAGCAAAAGAATAGAAAATTAACTCCCCAGTAACAGCGTCAAAAACTTGTTGCTTGCTAAATTACTAAGATATTTGTTTTAAAGATTTTTCTCAATTTAGTAAGGAAATCATGCAAGTGCACATGGTCATCAACAAGTAATATATTGATAAGTTGAGTTTGTCAGTCCCTCAAGGAGTTGGTTTCTACATGTTGCTAATTATTAAAATTATAACAAGCTAAGTTTTATCCAAGCACTAAAAAAACCAAGTTGCTGAAATGAAATGAAATTTAATTTGAAAATCTAAATTAATCTAACGCTTACAAACTAAAATGATAGCGGGAGAAACAATGTAATTAAAGCCTAAGACTATGAATTCAACTATTTCTTTATTAGGATACAAGATTAATTAACTACCTACTTTTTATGGAGAATAATATTAGTCTAGGTTCCTTAAGCATGCATAATACTCTGTCGAGTCTTCACACAATTTCCCAACTTCATTAACTATCTATATGTCGATAGAAAATTAATTACAGTTAGGTTAATTAAGTTTTTTTTTTATAATTGGGGGAGAAGGGATTCAAACCTTACTCTTTAGGCAGGGGGATAATGCACCAACTAATAAGTCAAATGCTTGAGTGCTTAATTAAGTTTAAGTCCTATATTTGACTATGTATGATTAATAGGTATATATCTATTCTATTAATTAATCACCCACTTAATTTCTTAACATGGAATGAGCATACACTACTCAAATTTAGGGCTATTTAGACTATATTTGTCAATCTTCATCTAAAATCCCATACTCAACTTGTTGGTGATCA